>NW_027397067.1:27225982-27226969 GCF_003265705.2 Callorhinus ursinus | reverse complement strand
AACCACAGCAACAGGCCCCTCCCCCAGAAGATCAGCACAAACAGCCAGCAAGCCAAGACCAAGTTGATCGATCAAGGAGAATAGGAGAACTCCAGCGCTAGGGGAATACCGCACATAGATTCATGGCTTTTTTTTTTTTTTTTTTACCATGATCCATTATTTCATCAAAGTTAATTTTTGTTGACTTTTTTTTTTATTTTTCTTTTTCCCTTTTTCAACCAACATCTTATCAATCCTTAAAAAAAAAAAAACATTTTTTATTTTTCATTTTTAGAGTCATATTTTATCCCTTCATAGTAGTTACCCTTATTTTTGGCATATATATATAAGTTGTTCTCTCTTTAAAATTTTGAGGTACAGTTTCTTCTAACAGATCAAAATATACCCTAAATCACTAGTGTATGGCTTTGTTCTAGTCTCCTGCCTGATCACATTCTCTCCCTTTTTCCTTTTTTTTTTTCTTAAATCTTCTTTCTTTTTTCAAACAACTTATCTTACCAAGTCCTTTTATAAAATCTTTTATAATTTTCATCTTTACAGTCATCTTCCATCCCTTCATTGTATCAACCCTTATTTTGTACATATATGTCTTTCTTCCTTTAAAACTTTAGGAGGCACTTTTTTCTAACAGACCAAAATACGCCCAAAATCTAGTGTGTGGCACTGATCTATGCACTAGCCTGATCATATTTGATCATATTCTGCTTTTTTTGTATTGTTTTGTTTTTGTTTTTATCTTTTTTTTTCTTTTTTTTTTTCTTTTTCTCTTTCTTTTTTCTTTCTTTCCCTTTCTTTTCCCCTGGTTTCAGGTCTTTTCTGATTTGTATACAGTATATTTGCTGGGGACGTTGTCAACCTGTTAGCATTTTGTTCTCTCATTCATCTATTCTCCTCTGGACAAAATGACAAGACGAAAGAAATCACCTCAGCAAAAAGAACAAGAGGTAGTACCGTCAGCCAGGGACCTACTCAATACAGACATTAGTA
>NW_027397067.1:27129954-27215982 GCF_003265705.2 Callorhinus ursinus | reverse complement strand
TACGGTGAGCGCTGTGAATTGTGCAAGACTGTTGAATCACAGATCTGTACTTCTGAAACAAATAACGCAACATATTTTAAGAAAAAAGAAAAAGAAGAAGATAACAGGAGAGGAAGAAAAGGGAGTATGTCAGAGGGGGAGACGAACCATGAGAGATGATGGACTCTGAAAAACAAACTGAGGGTTCTAGAGGGGAGGGGAGTAGGGGGATAGGTTAGCCTGGTGATGGGTATTGATGAGGGCACGTTCTGCATGGAGCACTGGGTGTTATGAACAAACAATGAATCATGGAACAGTGCACCAAAAACTAATGATGTAATATATGGTGATTAACATAACAATAAAAAATTAAAAAAAAAAGATGCAATAGGAAAAGTTGAATTTTCTGGAAGACTATCACCCCTATTATGAATTTTATTACTCCATTCTGTAGTTCCAAGATGTACTTGTTTGAATTGCAAGGTTATTGCCTTAATTTATAACTTTTTTAGAATAAGTATGTTGACTGGGTCAATGATCAGGGTTAATATCCCCCTTATACCGAAAGAAAATTGAGAGACAGGATATTCATATTCTGGCTGTTAATTAGAATTATATGATTTTTTTTCATATTTATATCACTCATCCTTTTGTTTGTATCATTTTGTTTTATTTTAGTTATAGTTAATTTGTTAATAACTTTAGTTCCATTTATTCACTAAAGGCTAGACTTACATTTTCCAGTATGAAAAACCATTTAGATCCATTCAAAGACTTTAGAATCATTAATTATTTGATTCGAGATAAGAAAAATAGTTGTTTAATTTAAAACTCGTATTTCTATTCTCTTGTGCCTATAAAAATTGTCGAAGTAAATTCTCAAAATATGAATGATGCCCAAAGTTTTATTTTGAATATATTTATTTTAAATACATAGAAAAATATATATATTATACAGAAATAGAAAATGTTAATGAGTAAGAGAAAAAGAAATCAATATGAGTGAATATAGATTTTTTAAAAATGTTCTGATATGACAAAACCACTAGCAATATTTTGATATATGTTTCATTTTTTTCGCTTCCTGTAACAAACAAAAAAACCCCTCAAAACTTCCTATTGACTGTGTAGTTCATTGTACTTGTATAAACTAGAGGTAATTTTACATGTTGATGACTAATAACCCATTTAAAAATTAAAATTCAGTTGATTTTGAATGCTTATTTTTAATCCTATTTTTAATATTAAAAGATATATATATTCATCTGTAAATGGACAAATGCTTAATTCTTTTATATTGCAATGCATTTTTTAGAGTCTTGGGCATTCCCACGCAAATGCACAGGCCCAGATGAACTTAAATTAATGGAATTTCAGAAAACTCAAACATTTTAAGATGAGTTTTCCCCTGTATATTTTCACATCCTCAGCAATTATTTACTCATATTATTTTATAATCATGAGCATTTTGTGAGAGAGGACTGTTATTAAGAATTCATCTGTTCTTAATTTACTCCTTACCTAAAGCTACAGCACAATGTTCTATTTGTAATATCAAGGCAATTGGTGTATGTAAAAGAGGACTGATATTAATTAAAGAAAATTGTCATCAAATGGAAAAGAAAAATGAAGACTCTTATGGAGGCTTAATCCTGATTACAGCTTAAAATTGCTCTCTCCATTAACACAACGACACTCCCAACTAGCAAATTTTATAGAGGAACAAGTAACCAGATATTTTCCATGGAAGATCTTTTTCATTTTTATGCTTTTCTATTTCTTTTATTTCTGCCAGAATAGCAATTATTAACCTTTAAAATCTGGTGTGAAATTTCATTTCAAAAGTATTAAGAGATAAAGCTTACCGAATTATTAACATTTTTCATTTTTTACTATGCATACGCTCAGTGGTTGTAAAACAGCAGCTACCAAAATCCACTAACACAAATATTTTAAATATAAATTTAACATGAAAAGATGGTATTACCCAATGTAAACAGTCACTAGTTATACACATTTTAACCATGTGAATTGGATTAACTTCAAAGGATCAGAATGACGTTTGGTAAATAATCACTTCCAGTACATTAGTTTGCTGGAAACTTTGCATTTCGGAAAGAGATAATTCACCCCACTTTGGTGAACAATGTTCTCACTATAGAATTGAATTATTGTACAATCAGATCCAGTACTCTGTATTCATAGGACACCTGGTTTGAGAAATTAAAAGTGTTTCAAAAACATTATCTTAGCTACCTTCATAACTTCATAGGCTGCATTGGCCACTCACTGGTCCATTCCATCATCTGTTCACAAATTCCCTAAGTTTATACTAACCTTACCTCCCTGGGTAAACTAGGATATGATTTTTCACAAACTAAGTAGGAGAATGCAATTTTTGTACAGTATCACGCACTATCAGCACATCTATTTACCCTTCTATCCTGAGCTTTCTGCAGGCAACAGATAAGAAAACATAACTATCATATTGATGCTGAGGACAATAAAATTTTTAAAGCTTTTTTCATCAACAGAAAAAGAGAAAAGTGCAATAATTTAAAAATAGTTTTGTACTTTCTAAGAACATCAGATAGTTAACTTTTTATATTATATATTGGGTTTCACCTTAAAACCTTTGAGATTCAGTCTCTTTACTCAATAGCTTCAAGGTGTTCACCTATAATTTCAATGTCACCATTTCCAGTTGAGAATATGATCAAGCAGGAATCAAGGAGAAGGGCTATGGTTAGAGAAAATGATATCCAAGTCCTAGTCTTTTTGGCTAAAGTCTTTGTTCTACAATTTTTTTTGCGGGGGGGAGAGAAGGGGGTATGATATACCTTTTATTGAGATAAATTAATATATCACAACCGATCTACCTTAAATGTACAGTTCACTGAATTTTAATATATTTATAGAATTGTACAACTACACTATGATCTAATTTTAGAAACATATCCATCACCCTAAGAAGAAACTTTGTGCTCATTTACGACCACATCCCATTACCACCCTCGGCATTGGGAAGCCAATAATCTGTATTGTCTCTATAGATTTGCCTTTTCTAGACATTTCACATAAAAGGAATCATACAATATGTCTTTTTTCATGGCTGACTTCTTTCACTCAGCATAATGTTTAATAGGTTCACACATGTTAACATATATCAGTACTTTATTCTTTTTATTTGTTCCTATGCTTTGTACATGATTTAAGTACTTTTGTTTCTAATAAAAATAGCTCTGTACTTTTTACTTCTTGGACTACTTTTTGGTGGAACTGTTGACCTAAGACAGATAAAACTTACATTTCTCCTAACTTTTAAAAAATTAATGTATAATCTACCATGATGAGGACAAAGAAAGGAAAATTTAAATAAGAAAAAGAAAGTTACAAAGCAGGTAGTAGGGAGTAGTAGTTGCTTGAAGTTTCATTTTAAATAATTATTTTTATGAATGCCTTCTGAGATGAATTGTAGTTGTTGATTGTGTTTAAGCAAAATTATCTTTTATGGACAGGTTACTATTTGTATCTTCAGTAGCAAGGTCCAGTATCCTCCTCTTTATTTAAAACTTGTGTCTTTAGTCCCTCATATAAAATAATTGTGTGATCTAAAAAGATATATGGTGTTACCAGGACAAATATTTGAAATATGTACAAATCTGGAGCAAATTTGCATACACAAAAAGGATATATTTATTCTATAAATGTATAAATATTTATATATTCAAAAATAAATTTTATGAATGCTGTACTTGAAGGTTTATGATGGCTAAAGTTTGGTATCCCAGGTCCTGGAAAAAACTGGGGGCAGAGTCAGTAATTGTCTATGTTAGTTCAAACATCTTTGTAGGCATATTTCAAATGGGAATTAGAACATTCAAAATGAAGCCTGTAATTGTAATAATTGAGTTTGAAATGGACCTGTGGAAGGAAGGTAAAACAGAGAATGTAAGAGCTTCACATATTTGTGGAAAAAAATGCTAGTACTGTTACAAATAGAATATAAAAACGAAGACTTCATTGAAAAGAAGAGATATTTTTGGACAGAAAAAAGTGTGTAATTTAAGACTGTTATAATATGTATATTGAATTTGTTAAATAAAGTAAGTCAAAATGAACATTAAATGTTTAGATTACCTTTAAGAGCTTTTTGTTTTCTTTAAATGAGGTCAATGACTGATACAAATTTTACAGATGATGTGTAGAATTTGAATCCTGTAAATTTGGCATAGATTATGTAAAATGTGCAATGGTAAATATTTTAATACTAAAAATAAATTTTAAGCACTAATTCAAAAAATATATGCACCTGTATGTTTATTGCAGCATTATTTAAAATAGCCAAGATATTGAAGCAACCCCTGTCTATCCATAGATGAATGGATACATATGTGGCATATACACACAATGGCCTATCGCTCAGCCATAAAAAAGAATGAGATCTTGCCATTTGCAACAACATGCTAGAGGGTATAATGTTAAGTGAAATAAGTCAGAGAAAAACAAATACTATAATGATTTCACTAATATTTGGAATTTAAGAAAAATTAACATACAAAGAAAAAAGAGACAAAAAAAACCCCCCACAAACTCTTAAACACAGAGAACAAACTGGTGGTTGCCAGAGGGAGGTGAATGTGAGAGTGAGTGAAATAGACAAAGGGGATTACAAATACATTTATCCAGATGAGCGCTGAGTAATGTGTAGGATTGTTGAATCATTACATTGTGTACCTGAATCTAATAGAGCAGTATGTGTTAATTACTTCAATAATTTTTTTAATTAAAAAGAAAAAAAATCATACTAGAAAAATAGACATTTGGTGGCAGAATTTCTCACCTTGGAGGACACACACACACACACACACACACACACACACACACACAACCTTTGAAAACCATTTACAGGGTGAAAGATCTGCCATCCACATAATGGCAGTATATATTTTAAAAAATACATTTGATATATTTAAATTTGAATTATCACATAATCCATCTAGATGGCATTAGACTAAAAAATTTCATAATAATAAACCCATTCCATTTTTGCTTTCAATTAAATGAATTTTATACATCTATAAGGTGCTATAAAGAATATCCGAAGTCTTTCAGTACAGAATTTCTACATCATTCCTACTATGAAAAATGAGTTTGTATTTCTGGTATTTGCTATTATAACAGACTTCACCTTAGATTAAGCATCCTATTCCAACAAATTATGTGAACACCTTATCTGTGTCAGATACTATGATAGGGTCTATATTTACTTTGGAAAATAATACAAAGTATCTTACCTGAGGGAGGAAACATAGTGTAATACTTTAAAGCATCACTTCTAAAGAGAGATTCCCTGGGTTCAAATCCTGTCTGCTATCCATTAACCTATAACCATATATTGTTTATTTAACAACTCTAAGCCTCAGTTTCCAAAGCCATGAAGAGATATTTTCTTCTTTCTATGGATGTTGTATGAATTTAAAGAAGTAATATAGGCAGAATAATTAGCACATTGTCTGACATATACAAAAAACACAGTGGTATGTTTAAAACAAATAAAAGCAACTCCCACTTATTTACTAATGGTGTCTCAGAATCTAACCAAGTCTGATATAAATATTTATTCCAGAAGAAACTTTAAACAGGGAGAATGATATCCATAGTTTTTATAAAGACTCGATTGACAACTTCTAATGTAAATCCTCTTCATAAAAAATAGGCCAAGTTTATTTGAATGCAATAATTCAGATGTAGAGACTACAATCAACAGAAACTAAATCAGTGAAGATTTAATCAGAATATAATCTGCTGAATATCACTAAAAGCTGGATTTGTCTTTGACGATGTGGAGAATAAAAGCCTCAAAAGGAAGTTTGAGACATTATGTTTTTCAAAACTTGACTCATTCATTATTCACTTATTTATGAATTTGATTCACATTTATGTATTGCTTACTATGCAATAGACATTCTCTCAGGCTTTGATATACAAAGGTGAATGTATAAAAAATAAGAAAGTACACCATTTTTGGTAATATTAGGTATAACTAGAGATCACTTGGCAAAATAATTTTTATTTCCCTGGAATTTAAGTATAAAGTAATATACTTCCTTGTAAGACCTGAGGCTTTTCAATGACGTATGAATCAAATGAAATGTACAAAAAGGATCCTACTAAAATAAATAATTTTTATAATTACATATAGACAACATATAAATGTATTGTTTTCCATGTATTACAAATATTTTGTAAATACACCTATATATTCTCTGCAAATGAATGTAAAAATGCTTAGTGTACTTTATTATTACTACTGAATCTAGCCTTATGTCCATCTGCAACTTATACATTTCATAAGGAATAAAGTGATGAAATCTTAGGTTAGAACAACATAGGTAGTAAACATCACCCTGAATAAAAACTAAGCATACCCAGAGACTTCATATCAATGATGGTTGAGCTAGCTTAGGAATATAATATACTTGGAAGAGTATATCATTTGTACTTTAATGTAAGTAACTTATTTAAGAAATTCTGGCCCAGGGCGCCTGGGTGGCTCAGTCGTTAAGCGTCTGCCTTTGGCTCAGGTCATGATCCCAGGGTCCTGGGATCGAGTCCCACGTCGGGCTCCCTGCTCAACGGGAAGCCTGCTTCTCCCTCTCCCATGCTCCCTGCTTGTGTTTCCTCCCTCGCTGTCTCTCTCTCTGTTAAAAAATAAATAAAAAAATCTTTAAAAAAAAAAAAAAAGAAATTCTGGCCCAGAAGCTTGGTAATATACCAACATTTCGAGGGATTCAGGAAAATATGTACAAAGGCAAAAAACAGAAGAGTACTAGATCCCCTAACCATAGTAATGTATCTAACTGCTCAGAAAGGGAGAAAAAGGGGAGAAAGAAGAAAGCTAACCATTACCACTTACTGGGTGGGAGAGAGAAAAAGAATAAAGTCTGAAGAGGTAGAATAACATAAGTCATGAAGGATCATATATGTCATGCTAAGAATTTTAGACATTCTATTCAAGATGTTGACAACTGTTGACATATTTCAGAATGAGAATGACAGGACATGTGATTTTGAGTTTTAAAATATTAGTACTTTCTTAATAGTGATGAAGAGGAATCCACAGGGTCCAGTACTAAAGATGAGAAAATATTTAAGAGACTTGTAAAATTAAGTGATCCCATATACAAAACAAAAGTAGTTAGAACTTTATCAAAAGTATTGTGTGATTTGTCATTAATTGTAAGTTATGTGGATAAGATGAAAAATGTACCTGTGGGATATTAATGTGACATGGCCATTTCTATTTGGAAAATAATGAATAAGTAACAAATTTTGTTTCTAGAATGTCCTTGAGCTTTTAAAGATTAATGTATACTATGAAGAAATATATGTCTTCGTTTGCAAATGACATGATAGTTTATGTAGAAAATCTAAATAAATAGACAAAAGAAAAAAACCCTCCTAGAACTAATAAGTAATCGTAGCAGGATTGCAAGATACAAGGTTAATATACAAAAATCAAACATGAACAAATGCTCAACATCACTCAGCCTCAGGGAAATACAAATCAAAACCACAATGAGATACCACCTCACACCAGTCAGAATGGCTAAAATTAACAAGTCAGGAAATGACAGATGTTGGCAAGGATGCGGAGAAAGGGGAACCCTCCTACACTGTTGGTGGGAATGCAAGCTGGTACAGCTACGCTGGAAAACAATATGGAGGTTCTTCAAGAAGTTGAAAATAGAGCTACCCTATTACCCAGCAATTGCACTACTGGGTATTTACCCCAAAGATACAAATGTAGTGATCTGAAGGGGCACCTGCACCCCAATGTTTATAGCAGCAATGTCCGCAATACCCAAACTATGGAAAGACCCCAGATGTTCATCGATAGATGAATGGATAAAGAAGATGTGGGGTACACACACACAGACACACACACACACACACACACACACAGGAATATTATGCAGCCATCAAATAATGAAATCTGCCATTGCAATGATGTGGATGAAACTAGAGGGTATTATGCTAAGTGAAATAAGTCAATCAGAGAAAGACAATCATCATATGATCTCACTGATATGTGGAATTTAAGAAACAAAACAGAGGATCATAGGGTAAAAGAAGAAAAAATAAAAGAAAATGAAACCAGAGAGAGAGAGACAAACCTTAAGAGACTCTTAATCATGGGAAACAAACTGAGGGTTGCTGGAAGGGAGTGGGGTGGAGGGAAGGGGTAACTGGGTCATGGAGGTTAAGGAAGGCACATGATGTAATGAGCACACTGGGTATTATATAAGACTGATGAATCACAGGTCTGTACCTCTGAAACCAATAATACATTATATGTTAATTAATTGAATTTAATAAAAAAAGTTAAAAAATAAAAAATATACAAAAGTAAACACTTTCCTAAAAACAAGTGAACAGGTAGAATTTGAAATTAAAAACATAATACTTTTTACATTAGTACCCCCCAAATGAAATACTTAGATATAATTTTTTTTAAAAATGTATAAGATCTATATGAGGGAAAGTACAAAACTATGGAGAAAGAAATGAAAGAACTAAAGAAATGAGAGATATTCCATGTTCTTGGATAAGAAGATTCAATATTTTCAAGATATCAGTTCTTTCCAACTTGATCTATAGATTCAGTGCAATCTCAGCCAAAATCCCAGCAAGTTATTTTGTAGACATCAATGATTAGATTCTAAAGTTTATGTGGAGAGGCAAAAGACCCAGAATAGCCAGCACAAAATTGGGAGGTGGGGAGAACGAAAATGGAGGATTGACACTACTTGACTTCAAGACTTACTATAAAGCTACAGTAATTGGTATTGGTAAAACATAGACAAATAGTTCAATGGAACAAAAAAGAGAGCCAAGAAATAAATCCCCATAAATAAAGAAAACTGATGTTTGACAAAGGAGCAAAAGGGGGGAAGGATGAACAGGAAGAGCCCAGAGAATTTTCAGAGCAGTGAAAATACTCTGTATAACAGTATACTGTTGGATACATGTCATTATACATTTGTCCGAAACCACAGAACTAAAAACACCAAGTGAACTCTTATGTAAACTGTTGACTTTGGGTGATTGTAATACGTCAATGTAGGTTTATCAATTATAACAAATGCACCGCTCTTGTGGGGAATGTTGATAATGGGGAAGGATATTCATGTGTGGAGACTATGGGTATATGGGAAATATCTGTACCTTCATCTCAATTTTTTTTTTTTTTGTGAACCTAAAGCTGTTCTAAAAAGTATAAATTATTTTTAAAGAGTGAAAGCAGTCATCTTGGTTCATGTTATATTTAGCTAGAACTTCAATCATCCAGCTGCAAGAAAATAAATTCCATCAACAACCTGAATAAATTGAAACTCAGATTCTTCCCCTGTCAAGCCTCCAGATAGGATCACAGCCTGGCTGACTCTTTGATTATAGCCTTTTGAGAACTTGAGGAGAGAACCCAACTAAGATTTGCCTGGACTTTTGATTCACAGAAACTGAGATCTAAGTGTGTGTTGCAGGGGCTAGGTGTATAGCAATTACCTAGTAGCAATTAACCATATATATGTTCATTTTTTCCCTCCAGAGATTGAAAAATAGAACTAACTTTTCAGAAGAGTTAAGTTGTCATTGATCAAGCTATTTGCTTATCTCCTTAAAATGCTAAAATATAATAAAACTTAAAAAATAAAATAAAATGCTAAATGTAATTGTGAACATTAAAAATATAATATATTGACCCTAGAGTGATAGATGCTGTATTTATTATTTATTACTGAGCTATGTCACTTGGATGTAATACAGAAATGGAATTTCCTGACAATATGTGTCATAAAGAAATGTTTATAGTTTATCCATTTTATACACTGGCATGAGGATTTTTTCACAAGTTGCATACTTCAGGATGGAAAAGCAAAATCTTGAACTCTCTGGAAGCTAAAAGATATTCTCTTGTTAGCTGTGACTGGAATTTGCTCCATTTCTAATTCATTAATTCTGCTATTTCTTTAATTCTTAAAACCACACTAAAAAGCTTTATTGGTACCTTCCAAGTGTTCCATGTGGAGGACAATTTAAAGATTTTATTGGGGCAGATGTTTTCAGTGATTGTCACTCCACTGAACCGATTCAAGCATTTCCCGGTCAGCATCATGACTCCAAAGTTAAACAGAAGCATGAACAATTATTCATGCCTCTAACGAAATTTAAACAACAACAACAACCACCTCTTAGAGTAGGACTTTTCAGTTGAAAAAGAACAAAATGTCATTCTCTTACATACTGTTTTTCTCCTGTGTATTTTGGCAAATTGCTAAGGGAAAGGATCATACTCTTTACATCAGTGGGGTCACGCACCTGGGGTGGATCTGCCACCCCATCCACTCCATAGGAAGTTCTCTTCTGCTCTCTGTGCCACTGGTGTTATGCACTGTACAATAATGTTACTTGGTGAAGGGATTTTGCCAATAACCAATACACCTTATTCTCTGGGCATGTTTGCCATTCTCTTGACACTAGCTTTATGAGCTTCTCAGAATTACTATGTGCCTTTCTTTGCTGCAGGAATGTAACTTTGAATGACGTTGCTATTGTTTTTTCTCTTTCCTTTTTGGACAACATCTATCTCATGTAAGAAAGCATTATTTTGGCAGTATTCTGGGCTGCCTCAATCAGATTATTAGGAAGTGTACTTTGAAGGTGAAGATGCAACTAATTAACATTTTATGACAAAAACACACTGAACTCAGGGAGTAAACAGATTATTAGTTTGATAAAACATAGCATTTTGATACTAATTTTGTATTTGTTATTTGTACTTCTAGGCTTTTTCATTTGCTTATAAAAAATAATTACAGTCTATATGTTTATTGTAAAATCGTTACAAAAATTCACAATCCATAGTATTACTGGAGTCTGTTCTTATTTAAGCTCACAATATTAAGTTTGATATTTATATTCGTATTTTCATCATTAGTATTATGTTTCAATTAATGACATTAGAGTCATTAACCCATTATTGTTAATGAGAACTATACTTTAGCACAATAGCCACATAAAGAACAAATTTAAGAAACATAAACAATAGCATGCAAATGACGTGAGAATAGTCAACTGAGTGTAATTGCATCTCCATAATTGTCTGTTAAAATAAAGAAATTGAATAATGCAAGTCTTTTTTAAAAAGATTTATTTATTTGAGAGAGAGAGAGAGAGAGGCCATGTGAGTAGGGGGAGGGGCAGAGGGAGAGGGAGAGAGAATCTCAAGCAGACTCCCCACTGAGCATGGAGCCCGACGTGAGGCTCCATCCTATGACCATGAGATCACGGCCTGAGCAGCAATCAAGAGTCACATGCTTAACTGACTGAGCCACCCAGGCACACCTGAATAATGCAAGTCTTATAGAACAATCACAACTCAGAAAATTACCTATGCTATTGTGCTATTTCTGACAATAGGGGCTTCTAAAGGCCTTACATATATTATTTAATGCTTACAGTGATATTATGAATAAGATATATTATAATCCTCATTTTGTAGTTGAAGGAATGAAATCAAGTTGAGATTGAAAAGCTCTTCCAAAATCACATTGCTTAAGGGGAATTTAATCCAGACAGTATGAACACAGAGACAGATCCTTAACCAATACACAATCTTTCTCTTAGTTTCTATTCAACTACACAGAAATGTTAACCAGATGAAATTATTTTCTTCATATCACTTTTCATTAATTTCATGCTGGATATATAGGAGTAGTAATGAAACCATAGTTTCTATGAATTACATCAATGGTTTCATTACAATGATTTATTGGCAATGATCCTTATGATTTGGAGATGAAACTAAGGTTTACTCTTGATGAAAAAGAGGAAGAAACAAAGCTCCTGTCACCTTCTCATTGATGCTTGCTGGTGGAAATACTCCTCATTATCCCATTAAATGCGGTTCCTCTACCAGTGCATATGAACTTGAAATGAATAATTTGAAATGAGTATAGCAGTCTGCTTATGGGAAATAAATAGTTAAATAGAAGCTCTGTTTTACATTTTCTTCCTGACTGAAGAGGAAGTAAAGATGGTGCCCTGAGGATAGAAAGAATTTGACACAGTCAAATCTTCTAAACAGGCAAATGATCTCTTGGTAAAAGATCTCCTAGTAAAAGAAAATTTGGTATTTGCTAACAGGAGAACACCTAACTATGAACCCTTGTCTATAAACCAGGACATTTGCTGATGGTAAGCAAACTTGAAATCTACAAATCCATGTGGCAGAAATTTGCATGAGTCCCTAAAGAATGTCACATAAGCCATGTAACTAAGTATAAAATGGAAAAGATCTCACAGGTTAATCTGGGCTGGAGTGCATTCCGATGCAGCAGGCTAGAACCTGGGGAGAGGCATTGGAGATCCCGGACCACTTCTGTTTCGTTTGTGCCTTGTGATTTTTCTCCTTGAACTTATTAGGAAAAGTTTGATACTGGCTAAGATCTCTGATTCACATGGGTCTGATCTGGCAATAGAATATTTTATATCGCAGTTTATAATTTGCAAAAATCAACACCATTATTTGTAGATTGGAAATCAATTATATAAGTAGAATTTTGAAGTAATAAAGTATTTTTTTCTATTGAAAATAGATCTTGCTGCAAATAAATTTTATTTTTATTTTTTTTTATTTTTTAGAGAGAGGAGAGAGAGAGCTAGAGTCAGGGGCAGGGGCAGAGAGAGAGAATCCCAAGCAGACTCTGCACAGATTGTGGAACCCAGTGCAGGGTGCCAAGCCCAACAGGGCTGGATCCCACAAACCTGAGATCATGACCTGAGCTGAAATCAAGAATCAGAAGCTTAGAGGTTCCTGGGTGGCTCAGTCATTAAGCATCTGCCTTCAGCTTAGGTCACGATACCAGCGTCCTGGGATCGAGCCCCGCATCGGGCTCCTTGCTCAGCGGGAAGCCTGCTTCTCCCTCTGCCTGCCGCTCCCCCTGCTTGTGCTCTCTCTCTCTTGCTGTCTCTCCTGCTTTCTGTCAAATAAATAAATAAACTCTTTAAAAAAAAAAAGAATCAGAAGCTTAACCAACTGAGCCACCCAGGCCCCCCATGTACAACTAAGTTTTAATTTAGTTATTTTTATTTGTTAAAAATAAATTTTATTTGTTAAAATGATTAAATTATAATAAATATAAATGTTTATTAAAATAAAATAAATATATTTATTAGAATAAATTTATTATTTTTCTTAACTAGATTTAATTTGCCATTGAAACTCTAAGTATTTCCTGTCAGATGAGACAGGTAACGGTACTGCATCTATATTTCTATAAAATCTTTTGTTCAAATCAAATGAAACCAACTATACTCTAAGTAGAACTGATCACAACTTATCCTACAGTAAACTTATTTTCAAAACTATTTTTAACCTTTTAAGAATATCAACCATCATCAGTCACTTTTTTATTTTTATTTTTGCTTCGTCAATTCTCTTTGGGTTGTCTTTAGTTCCTGGTATCTGTTTATTGGCTAACAAAAATTGTCCTTGCCTCTCAGAAATAAGTCTTAATTCTATAATTTACAAAAAACATAAAGACAGCATTTAGAAAATGAAAACATCCATCTGTTATATTAATTTCTTCCATAATTAAACTTAGAGAGTTATCCCATGAAAAATATTAATTTTTTACAGTTGTATTGCAAAAAACATAACAAGTTATATGCATTCTGCTATCTTCTATAAGATTAGTCTGTGACCAAAACTACCTTTCCTTTTTAGAATAAATAATGAGAATAGGTAAAAATCAGTCTGAATGGTTCAGCTGGAAAAATGGCTTTGGGATGAACGCAATCAGTAACCAAAACCTCAATTACTCATTAAATGACATATATTTTTTTCTCAATTCTAAGAGCCTCACAGGCAATAGTATACACCTTTTTCAAAGATTCTCTGACCACACCATGTAAAATGGGCTTCTCTGCTCCAATTTCATGTTATCTAGCCATTATTCTGTTTTATTTTCTCCAAAAAACTTAGCAGTATTTGGAATGGTCTTATTTATGTATTTGCTTATATGCTTCTTCATCTCTCCATGATAGCATCTCCACAAGGACCAGGATCTTGTTCCCGGGCTATACCCCCCAGTGCCTAGAGCAGTCTCTAACACATACAAAAGAACGAATATCTCTATATTAAAGGAACAATTAAGTAAATAAGTGAAAAATAAAATGCCTTACTCTTTGAACTGGTGTCACATGCATTTTTAATGCTTATAACTTTGTAATTATGTGTCACAATGCACTTATTCATAAGTCTTGTGTTATCTTAAGGTACCTATAAATGTAATTTTAGCCAGTAGCTGTATGGTTATATATTTCATAAGTTGATGACAGCTTGATTACTGTGACCTTTTATATGGAAAATTAAGAAAAAGTAAGTATTTTAAAATCTGAACTCGTTAGAGCAAGAGGAGTCTTAGTTCTGAACTGAAACTTTTTAAATGTATTTTAATTGTTACTCAAAAATAATTTGTTCTAAGAACATCAGACAGGAAAAAAATTCAGGAATAAGATCTTGTTTCCATCTCCTTTACTAGCTTTCTAATGTAAATGCAAAATTCGTGGACTACTTCTCCAAAGTTAAAACTCACTCAAGTATTTTAAAAGAGGTATTATCATTCTCTATTAGGCCAACGTTGGGTTTTTTCAAAGCTTGAGCAAAAATTATTCAGCAAGTGGAACAATTTCAGACACACAATATAAAATTGACGCTTTTGTCTAGATTAGAGAGTTAATGCAAATGAGATCAGAGCTTGAACAAGCTTTGGGAATGAACAGGCTGTCTAGGAGAGTCAACAAAAGTGTGCCTCCTGCAATAGGAAAGGTTTCAATTTTGCCATTTTCTAAACACAGAAAAATGTATCCCTCCAATTCAGAATATTGAATGTCTTATGGAAAGCGAAAGGTCATTTGTAACTGTCCAAAGGATTGATGGAGTTGAGATACCTCCTTGACCTTCACCCTGCACTCATAAAGAATAGTTTCAGATGACAGAGCATCAGGCAAGTTTTCAGAAAATGTCTTTTCTCCCTTTGTATTACATAGCAAGATTGTTACCTGATATTTTCTTTCATAATTGTATGTCAAGATTTAATTACCTCATGTCGTCCCTCATTAAAAGTTAACTGTCATTTAATGCTGCTGAGCAATGTCTGTGATTTGGACTAATTCAAGCAGTTCTATCTGCTTTTTGCCATTGTTTTCCATCTCAGTTTCTACAGTAATTGCTTTGGAGGCCTCACAAACCATGTCAAGGTCATCCTTTACAAATACTAACCACTAGCCCCCCAACACGTGCATATCCCAATTAATTATTGTCTATTAAGGATTCATATTATGAAAAGCACTTCATTATAATTCAGGGATTTTTTTATCCCTATAATTTAATTTAAAAAATAATAAAAATTTTAGTGCCACTATTAAAAATACAATAAAACTGTGATATACCACTACTAAAGACTATTGCATTAGTGTGTGTGTGTGTTTACCACGTTGTCAATTGGGAAATCTCTATGACCTAGTGCGGCTTTATGGTCTCTAATCTTAGGACTCGCATGATAGAAAATATAATGATATTGTGCAATACTTTCTATGCAAAATGATGTTACTGATACACTGTACGGAGAGCATGTGTTTCCAGCTATTTTTCTCGTAATAATGATGGATTTGAGCTGATCCTACTGCGACTATTGTCATTTAAGCTCCCTTTATATTTCAGCTGTTCTAGGGCAGCAGCTTCCTAACTGTTCTTGTTTCCAGTGTTATCCAACTCTAATTTGCACTCCATATTTCTCAGAGAATGAAAAACGAAAGGTCCTAAAGCATGTCAGAAATCATGAGAGAATGCAAAACTAGGAGGTGATTAATAAATGAACATGAAATGAAAAAAATAAACAAACATGCTACAATAAAGGAAATTGCAATACTTGGCTTTGAAATGTGAAATAGCTATAATAATGCAGACATTGATTTTCAGCTATTGAAATGTACTTACAGACTAAGTAATTACAGTAACAAAACAGATATTGAAAATGTAAAAGTAAATGCAAATATAGTTAAATGTAGTTGCTTTAGCAAAGAGGGAGAGAGAGAGAGAGATTATCATCTTCACACTTCAAAGTTGAGAATTGAAAGATAATGTTGATGGTTGAAGAATAATATGAAAAGGCTGTGTAGATGTGTATTATTTAAATTACAGTGTTTCCCAACTGAGAGATGAAAAAGTGCAAAAACTGTTTCAGAAAGAGTGGAAAGAGAAAGAGGCATTGCTGAAAATAAACTAAATCTTTATCTTATCAGGAGACCAGCTGGTTAAAATCTAAAGTTGTTAATTTAAAAGTAACTAAAAAGTTAGTTTAGAAGGATTAATATATTAGCAGTTAAAAGTGATTGCCTCTAGGGGATGGGCACACATTTGTTGAATGAACGAAGGCTCACAATTTGTATTTTTCTCTAAGTAGTGAAGTATCACCTTTTTATTATGGGTCCTGCCATATTTTCTAAAAACAGCACAAATTACTTTTATAAGCATGACACAAAAATGGATATAGCGTCTCATAATAAAAAATAACAATGAAATGAATTGTTTTAGAACAGAGCACAGGCAGAGTGAAAACAAAGGAACGCACAAGAGTTGTGGTGGACAGTGGTCTGAGGTAGAGGGTTTCAGAGAATAGAAAAAAGAGGTGTAGAGACAAAGAAATTTGAAGCAAAGACCTAAACTCAAGAAAGTGAGTAGGTGTCTGCAAAAACACAGTAGGTGTCTGCAAAACAAAGTGTGAAGCATAGAATTTTAATTAGCAGTTATAAACAACTTAACCACATTTTACTATACACTGAAATATATATTTTATATAAAAAATGAGAACAGAAAAGATATCAATGATAATTCTTAGTTGATGTACCATTTTATGAGGATAATTTCAAGAGAAATTAGCAAATGTTTTGATTTTAAGCATATCTCCATGGTCCATGATTAGGGCCTTCACTTTTTACCTCATAATATTGAACTACCTTATAGGATTTTTCAGCTATTTTGCACCTTCATCTACCACTCCACAATTCAGCCATCATGAAAAAAATTAAAATGTGATTTTGATCATTATTTGGCTCAGTCAAAAAGTGGCACAGTATAAATCATTTTCATACATATTAAAATCTACTATATCCAGGGCACCTGGGTGGCTCAGATGGGTAAGCATCTGCCTTCGGCTCAGGTCATGATCCCAGGGTCCTGGGATCGAGTCCCGCATCAGGCTCCCTGCTCCTTGGGAGCCTGCTTCTCCCTCTGCCTCTCTCTCTCTCTCTCTGTCTCTCATGAATAAATAAATAAAAAGTTTAAAAAAAAAATAAAATCTACTATATCCACATTAGACCTACATCTTCTCATGTTTTACCTTCTAATCCTGGTCTCCTCTCATGTAATAGTATTCACATGTGAATTTTCTTTATTAATATGATTAATATGATTTCTTTATTAATATGATTCTTTTTTAATTTTTGCTTGAAATTTAGATGTGAACTCCAAAGGCTCCTTTCTACCCAATCAACAGCTTATAAAGGCATCTTCTTAACAATCCCACACTGTACCTCTGAAAGAACTGTCATGTGTGTGTCTAAGAATCTGACTTTTCCGGAAATCATGTATTCTTATATAATCCCTTTTGGTCCCTGTAATCATCTAGTGAAATATTTAATAATGTGAATGCCTGATTTATTTTCAATTCTCTACCGTTCACAAGAGCACTTTGACTCGCTAGCATAGATTGAATTGTGTTCTCTTCCTGCAAATTTGTATGAAGTACCAGCCATCAGTCCCTCTGAATGTAACCTTATTTGGGGCTAGGGTCTTTACAAAAGTAATCAAGGTAAAGTGAGATAATTAAGTTGGGTCCAATTTAATATGACTGGTGTCCTTATAAAAATGGAAAATTTGGACACAAAGATATTGACAGAAAGAAAAGACTATGAAGAGCCGCCGGAAAAAGATGGTCATCTACAATCCAAGGAAGGAGGCCTGGAATGTATCTTTCCTTCACAGCCCTCAGAAGAAACCAAGTAGGACAGTCTCCTGAGTTTGGACTTGACTTGTAGCCTCCAGAACTGTGAGATAATACATTTCTGTTATTCAAGCCACCCAGTCTGTGGCTGTTTTTTGCAGCAGCTCTAGAAAATTAATACAAATACTCCTATTTGATGATTTCCTGTCCATTATGTCTTTCATTTCAACTTTCATTCAACTGTAAAAATAAAATATCTACTAGTAATTTTCTAAACAAGCCCAGTATTTGCTCATTTGATTCCTCCTGCCAACGATTCCTTTCGCATTTTTTCCTCCAATTTAACTCCTATTCATCGTTCAAAACTTTTTTTTCAAGAAAGGTATTTCTGTTTTTCTACAAATAATAAAGGACAGCAGAGGACTGACAGGGGTGGTATGAGATAAGTTCTCTAGTTTTTTAGTGTCTTTATGAAAGTCTTTTCAGTGATGCCTTGACTTCAGAAAACATATCACCAATATACAGAAGTCTTTTTTTTTAAGAGCTACTATATGCTGGCTAACTGAACATAATAAAAATAAAACAGAAAGAAAAAAATGAAGCTTTTAAAAAATATATAGTAGCCTTTCTCTCTGTTCCCTGAGAGGGGAAAAAAAAAAGATTAACAATAATAAAGAAGAAACAAACTTTTTAAAAAACTTTGTGAGGTAATTATGCTATTATAGTGCAAAATGAAGAAAACTATTTAGACTGTATGCAACAGTATATAACGAAGGGGGGAAGCAGGGTGTCCACCTTAGACTCCCCCAGAGGGATCCATTATTAGTGATAGAATTATTTCTAGGCGTTGAAGAAGTTCAAAGAGCCTCACACCTCTCCTCCCCTACTGTCCCACTCATACTGATCAATTATGCTTACCCTTTCCACCTCACCATGGATAAGTCTTCCTTTAGAAAATCTTCCTGGCACTACAAATGAATTCTCTGCCTTTGCATAATCCCAGGGAGACCCAAGGTTACCTCCATGGCAGCACCATAGGATCTCATCACTAATGATTCCTTTGGACTCATCTTGGACTTCTCTCCACCTTTCCATCTCTGCTACCACTACCCTGGCCTTGCTCAGCTTCCATTTTAACAATATGAGTTCTGACATGTGCCTACAACTTTCAACTTCAATTAGGCAACCCTTATAATAACCTTTAGTTCTCAATTTAAATGTTACTCTTCATGAGACTCTCCTCAACCTCTCCTCCTATTGTGCATTTTCATGGACCCCTGTGCTTCTCCTTCACAACATATCTCAAATAGAATTAATTGATTCTGTATCTTTTTTAATATATTATTTTTAATTGGGGTTCAAAACCCATACAACATAAAATGTACCATCTTATTCATTTTCAGTGTATACTTATATAATTTTTAAATTATTTTATTCTTTGTGTAAATTCCTTATGGCTAGAGTTATGGTTTATTGACAACTAGAATCTGGTATCTAGCATAGGACAGTACCTTACACATATTTGGTGTTTAAAAGTGTTTGTTGAATGAATAAATTTTATGTATTTTTTTCTTTTCGATCTTGATGGCAAAAAAAAATGTGTGCTCAGCAACCATCAATGACTGACACAAAACACTTCTCAAAAATATTGTGAAATCATTCATTCATTCACTATATATGTCGAGTGTTTATAATATGCCAGATACGAGGTTTAGCCCCAGGGATATTTCTACGAATGAGACCAACAAAATTCTTGCCTCTTGAAGACTAAAACTTTGTGGCCTCACAGGATAAATAAGTAAACAAATATATAAATAAGACAAGTAACAATTATCTTAAGACTATGTAAGAAATAGCTTGGTGATGTGATATAGAGTAACTGGCCAGGACTAGGTTTGTAGGCACCATATTGGTCACTTTAGGCTATAATAAAAATACCATAGGCTGGGTAGCTTAAACAACAAAAGTTTATTTCTCGAAGTTCTGGGGATTGGGAAGTATGAGATGAAGGTGTCAGCACATCCAGTGTCTAATGAGGACCTGCTTCCTAGCTTGGACACAGCCACCTTCTCACTGTATGTTCATGTGGCTGAAAGAGAGAGAAAAAGATGAGAGAGAAAGAGGGAGAGAGAGAGAGAGAGAACTAGCTCTCTTTCTTTACTTATGAAGCCATTAACCCCATCATGAGAGCTCACTGTCACGACCTAATCCCTCTCAAAGAACTCACCTCTAAATACCATCACATTAGGGCTTCAATATATGAATTTGGGGAGAAAAAAAAACATTTGGCAGCAGGTGCTAAGTTAATACTTGCTGAAAAGTGAAGAATGACCACATGCAATGTGATAAAGAAAGACTCTTCTGAGGAGACAAAATTTAAGTACAGAACTGGGAAATTAACCCCAGATATGAAGTCAGCCATGCAGAGAGTTAGTAAAACAGCACTCGGGCAGAGATAAGTGCAAGTTTATAGGTGCTAAAATAGAAAATAATTGGATCTGTTCAAGCAATATAAAGGAAGCCAGTGAAGCTGAATTCAGGCAGTATAATACAAATTTGGAGAATTAGGTAGCAGCTAGATCATCTGTGGCCCTAAAGACCACTGAAGAATGGCCAGAACTCACTGTCAGTAATCTGACTTATTTGTTTGTTTGAAAGATTATTCTTTGTGCTGAATGGTGTGTAAGGTGAAGCACAGACCATTGCACTTTGGAGGTTGTTGTATAGTATCTTGATTAAAGAGGGCGGTACTTATCTTAGGTGGTAGAGTTTGGGAGGAAAAGGGGATGATTTATTGGGAGTTTAGAGCCAGCAGGACTTGGTCAAGGACTATTGACTTCTGCCTCAAATCTCTGCTCATTCTATACCTTCTTCATCCAATTATAAGGCACTGACTATGCTACAAGTATAATCTGTGACTATGAAAAGTTAGCTAAAACAGTGGGACTTGAACACAGCCTAGCCAAGTAAAATAAATTATGAATGAGACCAACTTACATTTTTTTTCAACTTAAATTTTCAACTTACAGTTTTTCAACTTACATTTCCTGTATCGACTACTGTGTTTGGTAGATAGCTTGTGTCCAGTGTTTGCCTATGAATGACCACATGCTAAATAAGAGAAATGCCCAAGTAGAAAGTGATGATTAAATAATTGGATTTGGTTTGGGAATTCATTTTTTAGTATATAAGCATATACTCAAATGTATTTGCATTTAGGAAGTATTTTCTAGAGTTCAGTTCCCTTTCTTAGATAGTATGTCATTTGATGACTCTATCTGCTCTAACATTCCAGGATAAATAGAATACTTCTAGTTTTGTCCCTGAGAAAACTGAAAATGAGCTAAACTGAGCTGCTTGTTAGTAAATGATAAAGGTAGTATTCATCTAAGTTCTTCAATTTTCATTAATTGTTCATTCAACTCTACTATGGTCCTTCTATTTATACTCAGGCTGCCAGCAACATGAAAGACCACTGAAGTGGTTTGTGGGAAATCCTTCTAGGCATGGCACTCGCAACTAGCTTAATAACTAGTTAGGTAATAGACAAATAGTTAAATGAAAACATCATGTACCGTCTCTGAGGTTTAGTTGTCTGATATGTAATATTAGCAAGTTAGAACTAATGAGCTTGAAGATCACGTGCAAAGCAAACAATCTAATGTTCAAAATACCAACTGGGAGATACCATGAAACTCCTGTCTGTCCACAGTGGGCTTCCTCCACACACATTATTATACTTTTCTCCTCATTTTCCATTCATTTATTTTAATACTTTTATTAATATAGGTTTATTAGGAATCTACTGATGCCCAAAAAGTACCTAAATACTTCTGACAAAATAAATAAAATCATTCCATATCAATGGACATATGTCCCAAGAGCTTTGTGCAAAGAATATTATTTGAAGTTGTCAATGTACTGGTGAAAAAAGTAGATATAATTTCTGCCTACATTTTTCCAGTTTAGTGAGGTAAATATATTTTCAAGCTCCTTAGAAACAGCAAGTTTTGACACATTGAGAATTTTTATCATGCCCACTCCCACATTTCAGACAATGCAGTTCAATGTACCAACTAAATCCAATTACCCCCTCCCATTTCTTTTAATTTTCACCACTCCTATATTTATAAAAAGGCTAAGAATAGATGGAATGGATATGTAGGTGTGTGCATTTCTGCACACATAAGACGCGATGATTTTAAAATAGTTTCTGGCAGGTGAATTCAGGCTAGGGGAGAGATATTTATGGATTTAGTTCAGAAAGAGATCACAGAGGATATGAACTGCATGAAGACTAACTCTATAGTAAGTGAAGAAACCAGCAAGTGCTTGTAATTTTTTATGGTCTGAAAAAATGAATAATCTAATTGAAGCCAACCTATTGTCAATTATTTTATTTAAAACACACACTCTGTGTGTTTAATACAGAATTTGAAAAGCAAAAGAGGTGCATGTATATTTCTAAGCTTATGAACACCACGTTCAAAGATACAAGTGCTTTAGATTCAGAATTTAATGGCAGAGCAACATGGATACATATTATGTTTGAAATTCTAATAAAGATGAGATGGAGGATAGCAAACAACAAAAAGAGGAGAATTCGGGGGAAGGATGGAGAGAAACAAAAAAGAGAAGGTTGCAGTTGGTGAAGGACAAAAGGCGTGCAATCACAGTGACTGCAGAAGTACCTCCAGCCTTGTGAGCTAAAAACTGTTTGCTGCAGTTTGCAGATGTTTTAACCAAGTGCAAATTTATACAAGCGCTACGCATCAAATTTCATCAGTTTCTAACAGTTGCTGATGAGAGCCGTGATTATTCTGTAATTATTTGACAAGTTTAACTAATTAGGTATCAGTTGTTCATTCGAAAGTGTCCTTGTTATTTATGCATTGATCATAATTTACTTGCAATTACCTAATCTTGATCATTTTTACCCTGTGTTAAGCTGTAAGTTACATTAATAGTATATACACATTTAAAGCCATAGAAATGTGTCACTAAATCGAATTCCATATTAATATAATACAAACGAGTGTGAAATCAGCTACCTATACCGTAGTAGGCAAAACTTGTTTACTTCAGAAAATCACATGGGCTTGATTTATATGGGTCAACGGTGGAATGCATATTTGTCAATTCCAATGAAATAATTTAATTAAACATGGAATGGAAATGAAGAGATTGTAAACAATTATGATGACAGGCACTAGCAGGCCTTTGCTATAAAAAATAACAATAAATAAATAAGTAAATAAAAGGATTTGGCCAAGTGGAGTCAACACGAAGAATGGCCAGGTTATTGGTCCTTCTAACTGATAACTGATAACTCACTATCTGGACTACTAGCATCTGGTCTAAGTAAGGTGTACTGCTTTAAACAGTCTTTTGTAAACATTGTGATTTAACTTGTAAATTTATCTGCACTGGTTCTAAAGTTACTGCAATTCCCACATTGTTTAGAATGTTCAGTCCTTGAGATAAACAAACCTGCAGCACAAATTCAGCACACACTGAATTTTTTTCTTTTCTGAATGAAAACAGTTAGGTTCGTTTTCCGCCCCCACCTCCAAACCCCTGTTCATCATGGAGAATTTCCCATAGCCACAGCCAAATGTTTTAATTTATAGAACATTCTGTGTTTTGCCACTGGCAATGAAATCATAACTAGTAAGTTCTGCAGACTGCAATAAAGCCCTAGAGAGAACTATATGCTATCTGTCAAGCATATAATTTTAAGGTTTAATAACACATAATATGTTTATACAGTTTATCAAAGCACATCTCTTTTTCAAAAGAAAGAAAAAGAAAAAAGGGAGATGCTTAAAAATAGTTCTTAAAGGCACTGCTTTTTAAATGAACTATTGTTAATTGCTTAATAACTGAAAATAGTACCACTTAAAGCAACCGACTGTGTTCATTTCATTCGGGTTTGTGTTCTCAAAAACATTAGCAATGCCATGGTTTTAATAATCACAAAGGGATTATATCTAGCTCGGAAATTTACCAAATAGATTTAATTTGGTGTGTGTCCTTGTTTACAAAATGCAGAAAATTTTGCTATTTTGGATAATCATTCAGTCTTAAATGCTACAAAAACCTGGGTTTTTTAATTTTTCTAATATTTTTCTTAAAATGTAACCATGCTCTGCTTTATGCTGTTGCTGAGACAGAGAGGGAAGACAGTGTGCTTAATGGCATACCTCCATGATCTTGAATGAGAACCAAGAATCTTTTTCTTCCAGTTATTAATACTGCCATGCTCACATATCCTTCACTGCCAAAAAGTCTGTGTAGGTGATATGATTTGACAGGGCAACGGAGAATTCTTATTCTACATAAAATCCATTGGG
This sequence comes from Callorhinus ursinus, assembly GCF_003265705.2. Classification (NCBI taxonomy): domain Eukaryota; kingdom Metazoa; phylum Chordata; class Mammalia; order Carnivora; family Otariidae; genus Callorhinus; species Callorhinus ursinus. The sequence goes on along the minus strand of NW_027397067.1, from coordinate 27,191,579 downwards.
AAGTAGCAAGGCAGTAACTACAGAACCTGTATTCCCCAGATATCTGTATTAGTAAGATAATTCTTACTACTGAATTCATATCTCGTATTCATCTGTAAATCACATAAATTTCTATGTGCAAATAGCTTTTCCATGATCTTACCTGGGACTTCTTGGGCCTTCAGACTTGTAAACTTCTAGAAAGCTAAGTGGAAAAGTAATATAGTATTTTAGAGTATATGAGATTTTGAAAAAAAGAACATGATAAAATGAGAAACAAGAAGGGGAGATATGTGTTGGGATTTCCCCAATAAGGCCATTAGTATGAGATAAGAGAAAGGAAAAAAGAATATCATAAGAAATACATGGATATGATAAATGGGACATGGAAAGAATGGAATTAGAACATGAATTATCTCAACTTGGCAATAAAAGAATAAATATATATATTTAGGGCATGGAGTTTCAGTAATTTGGATTTATTAAGTCTAGCTTTTATATGGATGATGAAATCCTCTGGATATTTTCATTTTATTACAGAAAATCTCTTATGTTCTCTACCAAAGAAAACTAATGGATGTCAAACACAGGCACACATTGAATACAGGTATCACTTTGTTTCTAATAGGAGGAACACAAAACTAAATCAAAAGGATAAAACACTTAACTGTTAGGTAAGTAAATGAAGATGTCCACGGTGAGCTATTATAGAATGAATCATAACACGAGAGTAGGGCATCATGGAACCGAAGTGTGTTTTCTATCGTGTGTGCATCATTTTGAGGTATTAATTTTTCCATATATTTTGCACACTTAAATATAGTTCTAGATCATGTGTGTTAGCTGAGGTTTCTTCTTAAATATAGCAGAAGAATAATGAGGAAGGGTAAGTGGTCAGTGATGAAATACTTTATCATAGCAGTTGTTATTTTAGAGCTTAATTGATTTTTCCGGGATTGGAAGCACCAGGGCCAGTAGAGATAGAGGCTTGCCTAACTATTGCCTAAAGGAATAAAAAAAAATTACCTAAAGAAAATCACCATGAAAATTTCAATGTGTGGTAATGAGCGAGTGAATAATAAGTCCAGAGGAGTAGGTGGGACTCTGAGAAATCCTGGCAAAACCATTTATTAGCTGTGTGGCTTTGGATGTGTTAGAGTCTACATGTTGGTGTCCTCATTTTGAAATGAAGATAAGTATCCACACTTCAGAGTCGTGAAAATTAAAAGTAATGTTTATATGATAATGTCCCTAGTAGAATATATATTTAGCTTAGAGCCAAAACTCCATGTAGAGCAGTTATTATTATTGCCAACATAGTGTCATAAATATATTTTTCTTTGTTTTCCTCAGCAATGTCCAGCAGTTATCAACATTACCCAGGACTCCACTTCGTAGTGGACTACTTGGCCTATCTTATTCGAGTAGGGTTCATATTCCTAATTCTTAGAGTCCTATGAAAACTTAATGTCCTATGCCCCATTACCTCATGGCCTTGCCCTATCTCATGTTGGCTACCTAGCTTTATAGCCTGTGATATTGTTAATGAGCTACAAGATTTAGTTAGGTCTTGCTTAGAGAATGTAATAAATATATGTTGACTGATGTGTAATTTTCCCAGGAAATTTGAATTTGAATTGGTCCTAGAAATTTGAAATAGCTAGAAGAGATATTCATGGTCAGACAAGTCTTGCTGGTGTTTTTCGAATATGAGTGATGCAGCATAATTGGTTGTCAGCATAAGGTATTCTGCTCGCAGAGATCCTGTGTATTAGAGTTAACAACACATTCAGAATAAAATAGATGCTGGGAGCTCATAGGGGACCTGGCACTGTGATGGCGGGAGAAGGGGGGTGGGTGTGTACTGAATCTCTATTACACACACATACAAATGTAATAATAATATTAAAGAAAATATTATGAAAAGAAAAATATGCTACCTGTAATCCTCACCCTAAAACAACATTTCTTTTCTTTTTTAAAGATTCTATTTATTTATTTGAGAGAGAGAGAGCACAAGCAAGGGGAGGGGCGGGGGAGAAGCAGACTCGCTGAGTGGGGAGCCCACACGGGGCTCCATCCCAGGATCCCCAGGACCCCGAGATCATGACCCTAGCTGAAGGCAGACACTTAACCGACTGAGCCACCCAGGTGCCCCAAAACAACACTTATTTTCATCTCTTGTCTATTCTCTTCCAACATTAAGTTGATGATTACTGCCACCGTGAGACAGCCTTCTGTGAGTGTGGTCTTACTGAGTCTTACTGAGTAAGTGGTCTTCTTACTGTAAAGCTGGTCAGTAGGGAAGGTAAATGAATCAAACCTTGGCCCATCGAGCCTGGCCCAGACTTTCTCATGTGCCTCTCTCTGCTGCATAATTTGTTCCAGGTGGGCGAACCTGCTAGAAAACTGATCCTTAGATTCAGACACTGATAACCAACTGATGGCAGAAGGAGGTACAAGAGAAGATCATTTCTCTGAAACAGCTTGGCACTGATTCGTAATATTTATGTTTGGATATAATAATACCAAAAAAAGAAAGGAATTTTAGCATACTGGCACTTAAGATATGCTAAAAACCTAGTTTAATTTAAATGAAATATACATATTTATAAATGTAAATGTATATAATGTATAATGTATAAAATATTTTAAAACACCTTAAATGTTTTATAAAATAATTGAACACTTCAGTGAACATATTACATCAATCAAAATAGGAAATAGAAAAATGTTTTTAACATATATTAGTTATTTAAATTTAATAAATGCATTTTACTTGTGAATTCTTTTGCAGAAAATAGGTTTGCAATTTGCTCTCATTTCCTTAAAAATGTCAAAGAAAGAAAGTTTTATAATGACTAAAAAAATCAGTCATTTTTAATGTATGGAAAATCTTTTTAATCAGCAGATAGCATATTAAAGTGACTTACTATGAGAAAATACAGATACCAAAGTTCTGAACATATCCACTGGAATCATCTGAGTGCCTTGTGATGCTTTTCCTTTGCAAATTGTCCCCTCAGTCTGCAAATCTGCAGTATTGTCCTTCATGCTATTAATTCCTTTCATTAAATTTGAAATTGTTACAACACGAAGTTGCTACCAACAGCTGCATTGTAATCCACCATGCAGTCTAGCTCAGTTCTCCGTCTCGTCTCGCGGCTTGTACTACTTCAATGTAATGGTCTGTCTGATCTGCATCATGCATGCCATGCCTTCATGAGAGTCCATTTATTATTCATAAGTTACAATAGCATGTTTTAAAAATATTGATATACAATTTTTGACTTATTCTATTGTTAAGATATTTTGCATGTCCAGACTCCTACATACATATTCTTCTGCTGCATAGCAAAAGAAGCATAAAGCTTTGGTTCTGGAGTCAGGTATAACTGGAATCCTCTCCTGGTGCATCATTTATTAACAGATGCCTTGAGTATGTTATATATTGCCTCAAAGCTTCAGTTTCCTCATGTGTCAATTGGGCTTTTAGCCACCATCCACATGACTGTTGAGAAGGCTAGCTGAGTTAAGGTATATAAAGCAATCAGCAACTATCCAAGTTCTGAATAATTTAGACCATGTATTGATTTATCCATTAAATTGATTATAAAAAGGACATCTTAGAACAATTTTCATAATTTTGGCTCTCAGAGTTTGTAAAAGACTTCATATAGGTAGGCTTAACTGAGGGCAATTTTCCTTTCTAATTTTTTCTAATTGTCAAACCATGCCTCAAAAGCTTTTGAAGGAAGCGCGATTGTTGCCAACTCATGGACTTCTGTCATTCATTCTTAATACTAATCCAGATATAATTTCACCTCAATATATATGCTCTGAAACTAAGGGGGAATTTTGCACTTTGTGTAGAATTCTACACAAAGTGCAAAATACTCTGTGCAAATTATGCACTATGCAAAGTGCAAAAGGTCTCTGTGCAAATTATGCTTTGCACTTGTACAAAAGGAAAAATAGAAACTGAAACTCATTCAGTGATATTATATTACAAAAATATATTTTATAAAGAAGCTCTCAGTATTAAACTAATTAATGTTGCAGATAATATCTCATTAAAGTTCATAAACAGCAAATACCCAGTAAACACAAGATGGTGTATTTTTCTTTTCATTTTACTCTAATGATATTTATTTCATAAAAATCTCAACAGTAGAAATATGGAGTTAAGATTTGTTTATATCCAATTAAATTTAAAGAATGATAAAAATTGTTCCACTAAGCAGTAAAAATACAAAACCCTGTGTTCACTTTCTCAGTTTGCCAATTGTTTCCAAAAAGCATATGGTCCAATGTGGCATGAACTATAATTGCACAGGATCTTAGTAAGGTTTATTTTGAAACAGCAGTCAATGAAAATAAAATGTATTACTTTTATGAAAGTTGTTACTATTAGCTTACTATCATTGATGGTAATGATCTGCTGGTAAAAGGACACAACTTCATTTTATTAGCAATTTTTACCTTTCTATTCAACTTTCATATGTATTCATATTGTGATGACAATTTAAGATTTTATAAAAATGTTACATAACATTGACTTTGTTGTTGTGGAATGCTTGGACATTTTATACCATTATGGTCTCTATGTTTATACTGCAGAGCTACAGGATGAAGATGCAATCAGTCTTGAGGAGCGTCAAGTGTATTCCATTACTTTGAGGATATACTTGCTGAATTCTATCAAGGGAATACATTTAAACTTGCTTAATCATTTTGGTCGGCTCTAACCTTCACTATTTTCAGAGATGCCTGGTATTTTAAAATAAAACTCCACAAAGATAAACATTTAAATATCAGGTCTTATTTTTAGAATGGAATTTTAGTTACCATATATATAAATAATGGCATTCTTGAATTTATTTGGGAAATGAGTATAGTTTCCAGGAAAAACGATGCAGAGCATACACACATGGATATGCTCTCTCTCCATCCTTCTCCCTCATATAGCTATACAAGCTTAAAAAAGGATGTAGATAACATCACATATAATAGAGGACAAAAAAAGCAACTATAATCTAACCACACAGGAAAATCACCTTTTTAAATTTTTTTATGGTTTTCTCCAGTTTTTGTTTATATGCATGCATCATCTTGGTTGGTTTCAACTTTGTACCAGTAGAAAAATAATGCAATATACTTTTGAGTAGAATACTTGTAATTGTTTTAATTTTTTCTCTCAAATAATAATTTCAGAAATTAGATTGTTAGATTTCAGTTCATGAATATTTCCACATTTAAAACACTTCATTCACATATATAATCGTAAACCAGTTTATTTTGCCTTAAACAATATAACTACATACATGGAGGTTATCGTGATCCACAGCATAATTGTCAAAAGAACAAATAATAAAACCCTCCACACTTTGACATTTTTTTAAGTAGTAAAGGAGTAAATATGGTAAACAAATTTTGCAAGCTCAGCAGGAGATCTGAGTGGGCACATTGGATGAAGAAAATCAAGAAGACAAGCAAATAACCTGGTTGTTGAAAACAGATGCAGGGTCAATGATTTCTTCTTCTCTGTGCCAAATTAACAATTTCTAAAAATAGCTCCAACCAAGTCTCATTGCTAAGTAAGTGTCTGACCTACCAGGAATGCCATTCAGATTTTTTAAGCACTTCCAACATTGAATCCAATGAACCAACTATTTAGGGTCCGATTTTTTCCTTCACTACCACTGGACACTCGGGCTAGAGACCCTGTAGATATCCAAATCCAGAGTGATGCTAACTCTTTCAAGAAAAAGGAAAAAAAAAAAAAGCCCTACCAAACAAAAACTAATACCCTAGAGGCATTTATTAATATCAACCTGGCAAGATTAATGAATCCTATAACACAATCAGTCCACTAGTGTTTAAACATTACTTGATATAAAATAGGTCCACTGAGCTAGATTTATGAAGAAAATTGATGATAGAAGAATGCCTAATGAGATCTGGATAGCACGCTGAAGCCAAAGGAAGCAGGGCAGTCAGAAAAAATGAGAACTCACTAAAATACAACTTCAAGCAATACATCATTCCTGGAGGGCACTGGGTAACACTGGCATTGGGAACATGCAGGTAGCTCCAGGAATAAGAGACCTATTAGATTTCTGGAGCCTTTTGGGCAAAGCACAAGCAAAGAAAACTGGGTGCGTGGGGGGGAGTCTGTTCTCACAATCCACAGAACTTTGAAGAGGGGCAGTGATAATTAGTACTGCTGATAATCCTTTTCCAGCTCTTCCACATTTGGGTTAAAGTGAGAAGTTATAAACAATCTAGGGAAATGTGGAAAGGAACTATTATTTGTTGATTACCAGGCACTCTAAATTATGTGATCACTCTAAATTATGTGATTTAGTGCCATTTTAATTCTTGCAATATTACCTACATTTCAGAAATGTGGAAATGTTGGCTTTCATAAATGGGGAATAGTTCACAACAGCATGTAACTGATGTGAGAGAACAGTCCGATCAGCCCCTAAGCCCAAGCTTTTAGCCCTAAAACCTTATTCTAGACTATGTTCATACAATATTAATACTAAGTGAAGAACTGAAACATTGTTTAATATCATATACTGTTGTTATACATAGTTCAATATCTGCTTTCATCTGTTTTCTGTTGGTGTTTCTATATAATTCCTACATGAGTGTTTAATCAAGCATCTTACTTTCACCCTTACTGAGTCTTCCATTGTTGTGATCTATCATTTGAAAGACCCTTGATGAAAAAAGAGAAGAAATCATGTAACTGAATTCTTGCCTAAGAATACATTCACATAACATGAAATTTACATTAAATTATATTTAAATTCAGGCAAGATATTCTATAGGAAGCGATGTATTAAATGTGATTGTTTGACTAACTTTTAACTTTTACAAAATATCTATGTCTGTAAGACTAAATACATTGTTCACCATATGGGGATGCACTCTGAGGATGTTACCACTGGAAACCAGGATCCCTAGAGATCTCTTCATGCCACTTACTGAAAAGTAGACTAGTAACTACATAGGAAGGTTGGAAGATTTCAAGCTACAGCTATAATGTAGGTCTTATTTTCAGACAACTGGATGCAACTGCATAACTGTCCATCATTTAGGCCCTATTGATCCAATATTTTAGGGAGTATTTTTTTTCTTTAAAAGTAGGCTGAAATACACTTTTAAAATACAATGAAAGGTCTAGCATCTAACAATGATTTGACATTTAAAAATGGTACCTTAGAAATGAAATGAAATAATTTAATCAACTCCTTACTCAACCTGACACTAAAGCTCAAAATCTAAATCAAAGTCAGAGCTTCCTGACAATACTGTTCAAGAAAACCATCACTGACTGGAAGGCTGACTGAAACTTAAGGGGAATCTATTTTAATAGGGATAATCAGTTCAAGAAAAGAACAAGAGTAGCAAATCTGTTTTGTCCTGTGAATCTACATTGCTCTACCTGCCTCAGGAAAAGTAAAGGTGCAGATGTCTAGCTTTTATGACAAAATTAATGTATCAAATAAATCAAGTTTGCTGAAAATTTAGTCACTGCTATTACACTTTGCAAAACTGCTCTGCAGGAAATCCTCAAATTCAGATGGCCTGTATTCCAAAACTGTATTTGGAAATTGATTGCAGGAATCGAGACAGTGGTTTATCCTTCCTTCGTTCCTTCCTTCCTTCCTCCCTCCCTTCCTTCCTGCCTTCCTTCCTTTTCCCCTAAAGACAGTGTAATATGAGGTGGTCAGGGGAGGGGACACTTTTTTTTTTCCCCAGAGAGATAATTTTGGTAACTTTTCTAGATTTACCTACTAGACATTGTTTCATTCTCAGTATTTAACAGGGGAAGGAGGGGAGGGGAGGGAAGAAGGATTTTGAAAGCAGGAGAATCTTTCTCAAGTGTGTCATAAAAAGTTGCATTTTTATATTTTTGTGTGATTATGTATGAAGTATTATAAATCTAGATTATAATCTCAGCAAGGGCATAGCTCATGCCTGCATTGATTTATTGAAGACATTCCAGTGTCTTCCACAGCACCGTGCATGTACTAAATGTTCAATGAATATTTCTTATATGAATAAACGAACTACGGATAGGAGAAGAAATTAGAGAAACTGAATTCGGTTCCCTTATCGTATACTTCTGAGGACTCTAAGTAGATCTTGGAATCTCCAGTTCCCACAGAAGGGAGCTTACACACCAGTAGAATGATTCCGACCTCACTATCATGTACCATGTTGAGCGAGGATGCAGAAAAGAGACACAATAGCAAATATATATGCATCATTGGCCAGTAAATTACCAGGTGAGCATCAGTGTTCCCAATCCAAAAGTACAAATTATGTGTTTGTGTGTGTGTGTTTGTATACATGTGTGTCACTAAATCAAAGATTCCCAGAGTGGAATATCACTTGATTGTGTGATTTTCAAACTTTTTACTCATAGTGATTTTTGAAATACAGTTAATGAGTCATGACTAGAATTTTTAAAAATAAGATAGTCTACACTAGAATAAAATTGGAATTAATAGGATGAAAGAAGAAAGTGAATAGAATTCATAAGGAAAAATTTTTCAATTTCATTCTTTTATATATAAAACATTCTGATAATCCCGGCAGATGACAAGATATATATATATATCTTTATTCTATTTTTTTTCATGTTGTGTGCATTTCTAGTGACTCTGGAACTCTAGGAATACATCCTGAGGCAGAATCTTATACCACTAAGTAGATCCAACTGTTGGAAAGTTGTATTTTTGAGACATCATGTGAATTGGTTAGGGTCAGCAGACCCAGCCTCAAAATCTGTTCTCTCCATTTCTTACTTATGCATTCCTTCAAAAGATATTCAATCAGTTTAGGCCCATGCTTTTTCATTTCTAAAATTAAGATAAAAATTTTCTACATGTTAATTGATAATAATTAAAGGAAAAGATAAAGCATGTAGCACAAGCTGGCATAGGATTGTACAAAATAAGTGGTAGTTATCATTATTCTAGTTCAGAAAATGTATCATGAAGCATATTCCACTAGTATTTATAGTTTGGGGAGCTTTCATACAATGTCAGACTTTTACACAAAGTCAGAATATCTTATAGATTCTTGCGACTACCCAACTCTATAAATATTAAAACTATCTTACAAGAGACTTAAGATTTTACATACTACTTAAATCCTTTCAGCTTTTTTTTCAAAGATTTGTTTTTGAAAAGGAACATGAAAAGGAATTTATTTTATTTATCAGGAAGCTGTGCATGAATGAAGTTAAGAATTGCAAGGATTTCAAAGAAATTGGTAACAAGTAAACATAGCAATATTTTAAAATTAACTGAATATAAGGTTATATTCAGTTAAATTAGTTGGCCTTGCTGTAAAAGATTACCTTGCAATGAGTTAGTAAGGTGTATATAAAATCAACTTTTGATTGTAGAGAAAATAGTGAAAAGAAGACATGATAATACTATTCAACTGTGTTGAATATTTGATGTCCTTTCTTATTTAAATCTTCTGACAAGTCACAGAGAAAATAAAATTAATTGTGTACTAACAGTAAAGCCACCAGAAATTTCCTGTATGGAGCTATGAGAATTTTTGATGTTATGGTGACATAAATAATTGGAGCTTTGCTCACTCTAAGGAAGAAGGCTTGATTCAAACACAGATTCATGGTTAAGTTGAAGGAAACATTCTATCCACACCTCAAAGATGGGGAAAGAGTTAGGTATCCAGTGAGAGCGGCCAAAGCTGAATCTGGATTTGTAAAATAGCTATTAAATTATTTCTTTAAGAGATATTATAATCGTGGGAAATATTTTTGTCTCTGGTTGTAAGCTACAATGATTAGACTATTAAAACTTCTCCCTCTGACCCTCTTCCCTCTCGTGCTCTCTATCTCTCATTCTCTCTCTCTCAAATAAATAAATAAAATCTTAAAAAAAAACCTTTACTAATCATAACTATATAGCAAAAAAAAAATTTAAGAGTGTCACATTGTTGAGGAAACAATTGAGTTGCACAGAATATCTCTGTCATACCTATGACAAAACTGGCTGCCAAAATAAAAAGCCATTGTTATGCATTAAACTGTGTCTCCCCCCAGCCAAAATTAGGCTAGAGTCCTAACTCCCAGTACCTCACAATATGACCTTACTTGCAGATAGTCTTTACAGAGGTAATCAAGTTAAAATGAGGTCATCAGGGTAAACCCAAATCTAATATGACTGGTGTTTTTATAAAAAGGGGAAATTTTGGACACAGTGAGAGACATACACACAAGGAGAACACCATGGGAAGACTGGAATTAAGCTGCCACAAGCCAAATGACTACCAGAAGCTAGGAAAGAGGCCTAGAACACTAGACTCTTCCACTGAACCTCCAGAGGGACCATGGCCTAGCTGACACTCTGTTTTAGACTTCTTGCCTCCGGGACTGTAGGACTATAAATTTCTTTTTTTCTGAGCCACTCAGGTTTGTGGTACTTCATTACAGCAATCCTAGCAACTAATACAGCCATAATTCCATTGTTTCCTGAATTAGGATATACTACCACCAAGAAAGTTCTTACTCCTGAAAGTCCCTGAATTCTGATGAAATGTTAACCTCTCAAATGCTGGTATTACAAACTCAAACCTTAAAACTGAGAGTTAATATCACTTTACTCAGGTTGGGAAGGTCTGAATGTAAATTAAAAGCATAAGGTGTCCTGAACTTTCTAGATAATCTGTTACTAGACATTGGATCAACTACGTAGCTTAATGACTGACTACAGGTTTTACTTTTCAATAGGATGTTGTGGTGACCAAGTTCTAAACTATAATTCCTAAATTTTTAGAAATAGAAGAGTTTTGTATGCTAAAAAAAATCCAAACTGTTGCCACAGCAAATGATTTAGAACTGATTTTTAAGTAACTTACTTTCCTTCCTTTTAAACTGTGTTTTTATTTGTCTTATTTAATCAGTGCATGACTTACTCCATGTCTGGGGTTGTAAAGCTTATGTAATAAGATACTTTGTGGAATAGAAGTTAGGCTTGCTCTCTGTTGCTCAGCCCACCATTAAGTCATCTGGAGTGTGTTGAGCTAAGACAAATGTATTAAAATTTATATCAGTACAAATCTATAGTTATTATTTCTTTAGGTAACAAAATAGGAATGAGAGTTATTTTTTATGGTTTAAATGCCAAATTATTTAATCTTTTAATGTTATTTGCAAAATGTGTGGCCTTGGATGGAAACTTTCACTAACTTTGTTAATAAAGGGGATTTTTAACCACTTCTACTCATATATACCAAACTATACACAAAATAAGATGATGAATTAGGAAGGAAATGCTGTTAAGAGAATTACTATAAGCATGAGGAAACTATTAGACCGGAGTTTTCAGTAGTCTAAAATTCTGAGATTTGATTTTTAAATGATGAAACATCCAATAAGCCAAATGACTCTGCATAACATGTACCATGGAATAAATTATTCCAAATGAAAGCATGGATATTATTTGTTCAGCTGTTTTAGTGGTTGGAACGTTAGGAACAAAAGCTATTATTGTTCGATGTATTTTTTCACAGGAAATAGACAGTGGCAAACATACAGTAGTTCAACACATGAGATCAGAGACATGGTTTTTATAGTAAACTAAGAACAGATGTTGGAACTATTCAAGACCTTTACAGAATTATTAGTTATGTTTGCCTTTGAAAGCAAAGAAAGTTTATAAAGACTCACATATCTGATTATATTAAGAAACAGACAGGTTTTCAAATCCAAAGCTTTAATTCATTCAAGCTAAAAGTTTCTGCTGCATAAATTTTGAATGTGCTAACCAACACTATTGCAATAATTACAATAGGTTCCATTGTCATTTGTAATAACCTATTGTAATTATTGCAATAGTGTTACCCTACTGTTTTCAAAAGTATGCTTACTTTTGAAAGATATAAAAACTACTGATTCCTTACATACAACCTAAGTAGCCCCATTCATTAAAAATCACATAGAAGTAGGATTTATGCTGCAGGCAAACATTATTATTTAATAGCAATCACTAAAATCAATTGACTCATGTACAGTTAAAAAAAAAAAAGAAAGACATTGTCTAGGTAACTTGAAGGCACATTTTCTGAGGTTGAACCATAGCCAACAAGTGGCTTTTTCACCATATATGAAACACCTGTATAAAATCATTTTACCACATCAGTCCCTCTACATTATTGAGCTCTAAGCTTCAAGCTTTTTATTGTTTCTCTTCTGTTTCAGGATCTCCATCCCCTCTCACTCAGTTTCTATTCCATGATATATCATGGTAATTACCCTACAAGAGACATTCTCAGTTTCTGTGTTCCTCCCTACTCTCTAGCACAACTTGGGCAAAGCCATACCTGGATTAGCACCTGCTTAAGTCCAGTTCAGTTCCTACTCTGAACCTATATCTCTACCTCCAATTATGATTGAAGAAAATGCCCAATTGTGCTGATGAGCCTTATTTTAAATTTATGACCTCCAACTTCAGATGGGCCCTTAGTGCTGCCTAACAATATTTTCTTGGTCAGTTCATTCTCCCAGGTACTAGTTCATATCTTTTCCATTCCACTAAAATTTCCAGAGACCTCTCCCACCCCCACATAGACATACTTACACTTTTAGTTGATGGCTTGACTTGGAATTCCCTGAGAAAATGGAACTGATCATTAGAGACTTTACAAAACTCCACAACCAGGTCTCACAACCTATCTACCTCTCTACCTACATGTGTTACCTTTCTTTCTTGTTATAAGGGATACATTGTTTTTACTCTTACCTAAGGCTGACATCTCAACTTCTGACTGTATACTATCCTTTCTACATCATACCGAACTGGCATTTTCTTCTTTCTGTATATGTGACTTGGATCATTCCCATCCTCATATATACAAACTAAAATATCTCCAATTATAAATATAAATGAATTTTAAAAACTTCCCTCCATCTCATATTCTCTTCCAGCTATTTCCCCAATTCTATGCTCCCATTTACAGCAAAATTCAAAACTCAAAAGTATTATCTATCTTATGATATGGAAAATATATCTTGATAAAGTTGTTTAAAAAATGTGTTGTCTGCATTTTTTCACTTAAACCCACTGAATATGGATGTGCAGGTACATATATCTCAAAAGTCTCCAAATAAGTTCAATCCAAAGAAGACATCACTGAGACACATTATAATCAAAGCATTGAAAATGAAAGAAAAAAATATACAATTTGAAAGCAGCATGAGAAAGCAACTCATCACATACAAGGAAATACCCATAAGACTATGAGTGGCATACTTAGCAAAAGTTTTACAAGCCAGGAGAGAATAGTGTGATACACTAAAACTGCTGGGGGTAAGAAAAAAAAAAACTGCCAACAAAGAATACTTTAGCTTACAAAACTGTCCTATAGATATGAAGAAGAGATCATGACTTTTCCAAACAAAAGCTAAAGTTCATCTTTACTAGACTTGCCTTACAATAAATAGTAAAAGGACTTCCCCAAGCTAAAATGACAGAATGGTAAATAGTAACATGAAAACATACGAAAGTATAAAATTGATAAAAACAAATACATAGTCAAATTTAGAATACTTTAATAATGTAAAAATGTTCTATAAATCACTTTTAATTCTAGTATAAAGCTTAAAAACAAAAGTATCAAAAATAACCATAGTTAAACAATTTTTTAAAGATATTCATTTATTTGAGAGAGAGCTAGAGCAAGAGAGAGCTTGAGCGGGGTGAAGGGCAGAGAGAGAAGACTCCATGTTGAGCAGGGAGCCCGATGCAGGCTTGATCCTGGGACTCCGGGATCATGACCTGAGCCAAAGGCAGTTGATTAACCAACTGAGCCACCCAGGCACCCCCAATAATTTGTTAAGGGATACACAATATTAAAAAATGGGAATTATGTCATCAGAAACATAAAATGTGGGGAGAAACATAAAATGCAGTAAAAGTGTAGAGTTTTGGTATGCAATTGAAGTTAAGCTTTTATTAGCTTAAAATAAATTGGTATAACTATAAAATATCTTGTGTGTTTCATGGTAGCCACAGAGCAAAAACCTATAATAGATACACAAAATACAAAAAGAAAGGAAACAAAACATATCACTACAGAAAATTACCAAATTGCAAAGGAAGACAGCAAGAGAATTAGATAGGAACTGTAAAACTACCTGATAATAATTAAGAAAATGGGATCCTAACCTACCAATAATTACTTTAATTGTAAATGAATTAAATTATCCAGTCAAGACATAAAGTGACTGAGTATATATGAAGACAAGACCCAACTATATGCTGTATACTATGCTGCAACTATATGGTGCATAAATTTCAGTTTTAAAGCCACACATAAACAGTAAGTGAAGGAAAAGAAACAGATATTCCACACAAATGGAAAACAAGGAGAGCAGAGGTGCCTATATTTATATCACACAAAATAGATTTTAACTCAAAAACTATAACAAGAGACAAAGAAAGTCATTATATAGTGATAAAAGGGTCAATTCATCAAGAAAGTATAACAATCATAAATATATATGCACCCAACATTGGAGCACCTAAATATACTAAGCAAATACAATCAGATCTGAAGGGACAAGTAGACAACTATACAATAATAGTAGGGAACCTTAATACCCCGCTTTCAACAATGGATACATCATCCAGACAGAAAATCAACCAGGAAATGTTGGGCTTGAACTGTATTGTAGACTAAATGGTTCTAGCAGACATAAACAGAACATTGCACCAGAATATACATTCTTTTTAAGCACATGTAGACCATTCTACTGGATAGATCATAAATTAGGCTGCAAAACAAGTCCTAACAAATTTAAGAAGATTGAAATCACACCAACTAATTTTTTTCTGACAACAATGGTATGAAACTAGAAATCAATAACAGCAAGAAAACTGGAAAATTAACAGTAAGTGGAAATTAAACAACACACTCCTGAACAACATATGCATTCATGAGGAAATCAAAGGGAAATAAAAAATATCTTGAGATAAATGAAATTGGAAACACAGCATATGAAAACTCATAGGATGCAGCAAAAGTAGTGCTAAGAAGGAAGTTTATAGTGATAAATGCCCACATTAAAAAAGAAAGAGGTCTCAAATAAACAATTTAACTTTAAACCTCAAAGAACTAAAAAAAAAAAAAAAACAAACTAAGCCCAATGTTAGAAAAATGTGGGAAGTAACAACAATTAGAGGAGAAATAAATGAGACAGAGATTAGAAAAAACAATAGAAAAGATCAATGAAACTAAGAGTTGTTTTTTTTTAAAAGATAAAATTAGCAAAACTTCACCTAGACTGTCCAAGAAAAAAAATAGAGGACTCAAATAAATAACATTATAAATAAAAGAAGAAATATAAATACAAAGGATCATAAGATACTACTATGGACAATTATACTCCAATAAATTGGATAACCCAGGAGAAATGGGTAAATTCCTAGAAATATACAACCTACCAGACTGAATCATAAGGAAATAGTTAATCTGAACACATCGGTAACAAATAAGGAGATTGAATTAGTAATTAAACATCTCCAAATGAAGAAAAGCCCAGAAGCAGATGGCACTAGTAAAGTCATTTTTATATACTAACAACAAACTATCTAAAAAATAAAAGAAAACAATACCAATCACATTAGCATCAAAATTAATAAAATATTTAGGGATAAATTTAACAAAAGGACTGAAAGATCTGAACAAGGAAAACCAAAACACTAACAAAAGAAATTGAAGAAGATACAAATTAATGGAAGGACATTCCATGTTCATGAATTGGAAGACTTAATACCGTTAAAGTGTCCATACTACCCAAAGCAATCTACAAGTTCAATGTGATCCCTATCAAAATTTCAATGGCATTTTCATAGAAATAGAAAAAAAAAACCCTAAAATTTGCGTAGAATCACAAAAGATTCCAAATATCCAAATTCATCTTTAAAAAAGGGGAACAAAGTGAGGCATCAGACTTCCTGATTCAAACTATATTACAAAGCTATAAAATTCAAACCAGTATGGCTCTGGCATAAAAACAGACACATAGACCAATGGAACAGAATAGACAACCCTGAAATAAACCTATGCACATATGATCAACTAATCTTCAACAATAGTGACAGGAATACACAATGGGGAAAATGTAGACCCTTCAATAAATGGTGTTTGGAAAACTAGATACACGCATGCAAAATAATGAAATTGGACTCTTACACCATACACAAATATCAAATGAAAATGGATTAAAGGCTTGAACCTGAGACCAGAAACCATAAAATGCCAAGAAGAAAACATAGGGAAAGAATTCCTTGATATTGATCTTTGCAATTATTTCTTCAATATGCCATCAAAAACACAGACAAAATGATCAAAAATAAACAAACAGGACTACATAAAACTAAAATGCTTCTGAAGAGCAAGGAAAACAATTGACAAATGAAAAGGCAATCTACACAATAGGGGGAAATATTTGTGAGCTATATGTGCAGTCAGCATGACCAGTCAGGGAAATGTAAGTCAAAATCACAAAAAGATATTACCTCACATCTGCTAGAATGCCTATAATCAAAAGTACAAAAGATAACAAGTGGCAGGGATGTGGAGAAATGGAAACCTTGGTACACTATGGGGGGAATGTAAATTGGTACAGTCATTATGGAAATAGTAGGGAGGTTACTCAAAAAATTAAAAATAGAACCACTATATGGTTGAGAAATTTGACTTCTGGGTATGTATCTAAAGGAAATGAAAGCAGTATCTTTAAAAGATATCTGCACTCCCATGTTCAATGAAGCATTATTCACCATAGATAAGATACATGAGTATATCATAAGTGTCCATTTACAGATGAGTGTATAAGAAAATATTGCACACACACACACACACAATGGAATATTATTCAGCTCTAAAGAAGGTAGAAATCCTACCATTTGTGACAACATGGATGAACTACTTGGAGGACATTATGCTAAGTGAAATAAGACAAGCACAGAAAGACAAATAGTGTGTAATCTCATACATTCAATCTAAAAAATCAAACTCATAGAAACAGAGAATAGAATGGTGTTTGCCAGTGCCAGGGGGTGGGTGGGGAAAATCAGGAGATGTTGGTCAAATGGTATAAATTTTCAGTTCTAAGATGAATAACTTCTGGAGACCTAATGTACAGCACAGTGACTATAGTTAATAATTATGTGTTGTTAAGATGGAAATTTGCTAAGAGAGCAGATCTTAAGCTTTTTTTGCCACACAGACAAAAAATGGTAACTAAAGACGTGATGAATACATTAATTAAATTGGTTTTGATAATCATTTCACAATGTAAATATTATCAAAACATCTCATTGTATACCTTAGGTATATAATATTTTTGTCAATCATACCTCAATAAAGCTGGAAAAAATAAAGATATTATAGTAGGGCCACAAATGTAAAAAGACAAAACAAAACAAAAACATTTGTTTTTTTTTAGTGTCTATTTCTACTCCCAGAATATTAAGTTCATGAAAGCAGGATTTTTTTTCCATTTTGTTCATTGCTGTGTCCTTACTACCAAGTTTTCTAGAGTCTGGCACATAATATTTAAATATTAAGGGGATGAGTGAAATAAATGAAACAAAAGATATCATGAAAATAGTGGAGTTTTTTTAACTGTTAGGAACATACTCATTTTGGTCAGATCTATCCATGTGGATAGAGAACTACTCTCATTTTTATCTATGAGACTTTAGTTTACTCACTAACTTCTCTGTTAAGAGTACTTACTAGTAAGGTTGAGCTAATCAATTTTTATTTACATGAGTTTTTTAAGGAAAAGATATGGGAACACAGAAAGCCCTCCATAAGTGTTGTCTCCTATCATTACTAGTATTATTAAATACATAAAGAATAAATCATTCCACAGTTCAACTGAATAATTTTTTCAATCATATGTACAATGCTGAGAATGCAATTGATTGAATGTTCCGGACTCTTGCTATACAATTTCTAAAAGCATATAGCCTTGATAAAAATATCTTGCAAGAGAAAAGAAGCAGTTATGAGATTCTGGCCAAGTAAAAGAATTTAATAGATAAATTGCTGTTTGCTTATGATTAGCCAGTGATGTGAAATAAGACAAAATGCATGGCAATACATCCTATTTTCTTGTGAGCTTTCGGAAATGCAACAGACTTTCCTTCAGCAACTCTATCATTATCAGGATAATTCAAGTTGAATAAATTATAATTTAATTCTCTAAAATAATCACTGCTAGCAAGCAGCAGTCTGCACTTTAAATAAAGTTACCTGAGTTTTTTTCTCTTGTTATTCAACATTTCAGAATAATTTATACATATGTGTGTATGTATATATATATATGTATGTATATGGATGTATATGTGTGTGTGTGTGTATACCTGTGTGTATGTATGGTTACAGGTATCTATTAATAAAATATTACCAAGAAGGAAAGAAAACAATGAATTTAATTAAATATATTAAAACTAAGTTTTCTTTTCACATATTATTGTCAAAATAAATAATGGGAAGGTGAGAAAACAGGCATTAGGTTAGTCTTAGATTCAGATACAATCTCTAGCATCTGCTTTGAGACCTCAGATAAGTACAAGAATTGCATTATCCTGACTTTCCTCACCTGCAAAATTACTGCATTTTCTCACACATGGTATGATTATTTAATGCTGTAATGATAAAGGTACTTAAAACAGTACTTGGCATATAACAAAAGATCAGTGCATGGAAAGGAAAGTAATTCAATGAACTTAAAGAGACAAGCCACTTTCAAGAAACATAATTAGAGGGGCGCCTGGGTGGCTCAGTTGGTTAAGCGTCTGCCTTCAGCTGAGGTTGGGGTCCTGGGATCAAGCCCCCACGCCCCCACCCCATTGGGCTCCCTGCTCAGTGGGGAGCCTGCTTCTCCCTCTCCCTCTGCCCCTCCCCCTGCTTGTGCTCTCTCTCTCTCTCTCTCAAATAAATAAATAAAATCTTTAAAAAAAGAAACTGATAATTAGAGAAAAGAAACAGTCTAATACTGATTTACGTTTACATTAATCACCTTTTAAAAATAATCTACCTTCATTTTTTTTCTTTTTTAAAAAATTTTATCATTTTAATTGCAGTGTAGTCAACATACAATGTTGTATCAGTTTCAGGTCTGCAATATAGTGATTCAACAATACCTTCAATTTTTTTTAAATCAAATAAGCTAGCCAGTGTTTCTCAACCAAAGTGTTGAGTAGAAGCCGCACAATAGATATTATGGCACAACCCTAGAGGAGTTTCTTGTAATGTACTGATGATTGAATGCCAAAGCAAGGACAACAGTATGGAGGAAGCTAGAGAAATAATCTTTTATGGAGTTTTCTTCCAAATAATTGGAAAAAGTTATCAGGTGGAATAAAAATTTAAGTTCAAAATCTGACCCAAAGTACAACTACTGTTCCTGATGTGGCTCTAATTGAAGAAAATTAAGACACTATTTTTATGACCTTATTTGAATGTTTGAAAATGTTTACTGAGTAGTAAAATGTAATGCAAAATTGCTTCAGCATGAAAAAATCTGATAAAATTTATATTAACAGGAATTGCAATTACTGTTAAGATTGAAGAGTTAAAAGTACAATATTTTAGAAACCAGGAAAATCGCAGCTGTGACAGGGAAAGTACTTTATCACTAATTTTCATTTACTAAAAAATTAAATAATAGAATGTTATAGGATATCTGATTTGTATTTTTATTTTTTTAAAGATTTTATTTATTTATTTGAGAGAGAGAGAGAGAGAGAGAGAGAGAGAGAGAGAAACAGCATGAGAGGGGAGAAGGTCAGAGGGAGAAGCAGGCTCCCCGCTGAGCCGGGAGCCCGATGCGGGACTCGATCCCGGGACTCCGGGATCATGACCTGAGCCGAAGGCAGTCGCTTAACCAACTGAGCCACCCAGGCGCCCCTCTGATTTGTATTTTTAGGATAAGAATAATTTAATCTTGACCACCTACATATTTGTTACATTTAATTTTTTTAAAGATTTTATTTATTTATATGACAGAGAGAGATATAGCAAGAGAGGGAACACAAGCAGAGGGTAGCGGGAGAGGGAGAAGCAGGCTTCCCGTGGAGCAGGGAGCCCCATGTGGGGCTCGATCTCAGGACCCTGGGATCATGACCTGAGCCGAAGGCAGATGCTTAATGACTGAGCCACCCAGGCGCCCCTACATTTAATTTTTTAATTTAATTTTTAAGGTCAATAAAATGTATTTTATTAGAATATAAATTGGCATGTAAACATCTACTCTTGGTAATTATAATTATAAAAGTATTTGAGACATTTAAGAAACAAAGTGTACTACTTATGAAAAAGTTAGGAAAGGAGGGAAAGAAGAAAGAGAAAGGAGGAAGGGAGAGGGAAAAAGTAAGAAGAAAGGAAAGGAAGAAAAGGAAAAAAAAGAAAGGAAGGACAAATAGATGGAGAAAAAGGCCAACTCCTTTATTTAAAATATCATAAATTTAAAATTAATAGAATCATAATTAATGATATTAAATCATAACTAAAAAACCCTCCAAATACAAGGAAAGCAGAGAAGAAAGTGTTAATAGATTCTTAGGTGTAACAGATTTCAAGTATACATGCTTAGCTGCATGTGACAATTTCAGTTATCAAAACAAAGCTCATTTCCCAGCCTGTGCTATTTTACTCTATGTCATAGACCATGGGGGTTCAGGATGCCCTACAAATGTGTTTGTTCTAAGCAAGTATGAAAAATGCAGCTTACCTAGCTAAGCCTTAGAAAGACTACTTCAAACAATTGGAGTAAAAAGATGTAACACCATTCTAAGATTTTACTTTCCTATATTTTTCTTATAAACATCTAAATATAATATAATATACACAAAATAAAAGCATTCCATTTCTAAAACTGTTCTTGTAATTCTGTTCCCACATAAATAAAAGAAATAAAAAACTAACTCAAGCATTACCATGCATGAAACGTAGTCTATGAAACCATAGAAAATAACTTCCAAGAATGAAAACAAAAAAAACACAAAAAATAAATATTTTAGATAAAATTTTTATGAAGCAAGATATTATACTTATTCCACGTGATCTGTGTATCTTTGACATCCCTACCCCAATTTATGTAAGATTTTAAAACAATCAGTAATCCTTATACCTCAAGTTGCAATTTTTAGAGAATGTCTTTTTCCAAATTATCTTAATGGTGTCTCTTTTTATGACTTTCAATAAGATTACTCACATGTACAGTGAGTGGATGGTTAGAAAATAAACATGAGCACAAGCAGGAATAAAATAGATAATTAGAACTTTCGATGTTAAAAGCAGAAAACACATCCCTTACTAGAAACCTTGAAAAGTTGTGGTGAGCACTTATGGATTATGGATGGATTATGAGCAGTCAGATAACAAAGACTAAACCCAGATCTTCCAATTACTATGTATAATAATTATTATCCAGTTACTATCAGTATAACTCAAAGAAGATAATTTCAGTGCCAAGCACAGTGCCTGGGTAGAGTAAATGCTAAATAAAGGATGGTACCATTTCACTGCGAAACAAACCTGGCACAAAAACTATAAATAAAATTAAAGTGTAAATAAAAATTTATTATGGAATTTGAGTATCATAACTCAAAAGAGGGTAATGATTGCTTCAAATATGATTGAACAACTCAAATATTAATGGCATAGAACTCCTTTAATATACTCCTTATTATGTTACATTATGACAGTTTACTCAAGACCAACTTTTTCAGGGCACCTGAGTGGCTCAGTCAGTTAAGTATTCCACTCTTGATTTTGGCTCAGGTCAGGATGTCAGGGTCGTGACATTGAGCCACACGTGGGCTCTGTGCTGGGTGTGGAGCTTGCTTGAGATGTTCTCTCTCCCTCTCCCTCCACATTGAAAGCAGTTTAACAGTTTCGTAACAGTAATGTTAGAAATTTCATGTTATTGCTTTTATAAGTAAATGTATAATTAATTATATCATTTGGGGTATAATTTGTTCAATTTCTTTGAAATTTGTATACAGTTGGCTTTCAATTATAAGCTTATCCAAAAAAATAAGAGATTATATCAGAGAAGACTATTATCAATTTTTTAATTCCAGTATAATTAATATACAGTGTTATATCAGTTTCAGGCGTACAATATAGTGATTCAGCAATTCTGTACATTATTCAGTGCTCATCATGGTAAGTGTACTCCCAGTTTAAAAAGGATTCATTAAGTGCAGAAACTAGTCAATAGTTTTCCATTTTGGCCTTTTCATCTTAGTGCTAGAACCTCTTATTTCCTTCATAAATATAAAAATATTAATATAGATTTCAAGGAGAAGAGTGAATTCATTTTATTGCGGTAAAATATGCATATCATAAAATTTACCACTCTAACCTTTTTTAATGTACAGTTTTGTGACACTAAGTACATTACATTTTGTGTAGCCATCACTAGAATCCATTTCTAGAACTTTTGATAATCCCGAACTGAAACTCTATACTCATTAAACAATAACACCAAGATGCCTGGTGATCTTGTTAAAATGCTGAATTTGATTCATCGCGTCTAAGACAGGCATTAGTTTATGTATTTCTCTCAAGCTCCCAGGTGATGCCAATGCTACTGGTCTGCAGAACTTACTTTGAAATTAAAGCTCTAGAAAGTTATATAATTGACACGTCAAGTGAGCAACATAATTTCATACCACAAGATTTACAGGTCTTCCCCAATTCAAATGTAAATATTATGGGTGAATTAAATTGTATTTTCCCATTAACCATCATAATATCAGAAATACATGTTATGGAAAAATAAATGAGTGCATAAATTGTCTCCAAATCCCTAGGAATAGGTAACATTATTATCTAACTGGGGCTTTCCAGATGCTGTATAAAGCATCTCTACTTGCCACAGATTCTAGGAACATTATTGGATCTTGAAGGTCCCAAGGTGCAAGTAGCAGAGCAGCTTAGAGTATGACCTGGATCTGCTCTTCTGGCAGTCTTATGGGTTACTAGATAAATGGGTCATAGCAACATTTCAGCAATGACATGTGTTATCTTCAATAATCAGAGGCCCTTCAAGTATTGAGCCTGAAGCTTAATAGTAGATGATATAATGGACATAACTTCAAATTTACTTTGGCAAGTATATGCTCTATACAAATAAGCTCACCAAAACTTAGGTGAGGTGTCAGGATTCTGAACATAGGGTCCTTTTCCTACATCCAGGCACGCACATGTCTTATTTTTTAAAATTTTTTATTATGTTAATCACCATACATTACATAATAAATTTTTGATGTAGCGTTCCATGATTCATTATTTGTGTTTAACACCCAGTGCTCCACGCAGAACGTGCCCTCTTTAATACCCATCACCAGGCTAACCCATCCTCCCACCCCCCTCCCCTCTAGAACCCTCAGTTTGTTTTTCAGAATCCATCATCTCTCGTGGTTCATCTCCCCCTCCGATTTCCCCCCCTTCATTCTTCCCCTCCTGATATCTTCTTCTTCTTTTTTTTTAACATATATTGTATTATTTGTTTCAGAGGTACAGATCTGTGATTCAACAGTCTTGCACAATTCACAGCGCTCACCGTAGCACATACCCTCCCCAATGTCTATCACCCAGCCACCCCATCCCTCCCACCCCCACCACTCCATCAACCCTCAGTTTGTTTCCTGAGATTAAGAATTCCTCATATCAGTGAGGTCATATGCAAATATCTTATTAAGGTATCTATGATACTTGCCACTTCCTGTTCATAAGATCTAATCATCATGATATAATCAGTATATTGGAATAGTATGATGTTGTGGGATATCAAGACAATTGAGATCTCTTCAGATTGCTTTACAACAGAGAGCAGGAGAGGGGAATCACTCCTGAGTCAGTACCATAAATGTATACTGTTGATCCTGCTAAGTAAATTTCTTCTGGCTCTCTTTATAAATAAGCATAAAGGAGAGTAAACAACTGTCAGATTGATAACTGTGCATCAGTTACGTGAAGTTGCATTGTTTTGCTCCATTAAATATATTATTTTTGGAACTTCAACGACAGTGGAATCACCTCATAAGTTTGCAGCCATCCACAGGTGTTCTCCGAGATATACCTAACTTTTGCACAGGCTAATCATGCCAGGTAAATGGAAATAGTGGTCAGAATCATTTCTACCTCCCCTCATTTCTACAATTTCCTCAGGGAAGTAACACTGCCATAGCTATAACTGTGCTTCCACTTAATCCATCCCAGAATAATGGCCCTGGGTGCATGGGGTGCCAATGTGGGAGTTTTGCCTATTGCTGATAATGTCTATTCCATTTACTACTTAAGAACTGAAGAAATAACCACAGGGTGGTTCCAAGACTTGGGAGTTGAATATAGCCTGTATATACCCCCTATTTATCACCTACATGGCATAACCCTCCATTTTTACAATTCTAACAACACAGCCCTAAAAAGAATAAGTAATAGTATCAAAATAATACAGTTTTTCTTTCAGATATTGCATTAATGTATCAACAAAAACCAACATGAATAATTGCTTATTTGAGAATTATGTCTCAATTTTAATCATGAAATAAGAACAAGATACAATTACAGTTGTTTACTCTATATCATTCAACTTTCTTTTTCTATGAATAGAAAACATAAATCTTATAATGAGTTGCAAACTCTGTACCGCAAATCAGATTTCCAAATAAAACTCTCAATGTATATGGCAATTTATCTTATTTCACTATATTGGAGTTAGTGCTGGGTGACGTGATGATATGCCAGCCAAAAAGGTGCACTTTGATGACATATTTTGGAAGGAAAAAAATAAATAAAGTTATATTTCAACTAAAATTAATTATTATGAGAAACATGTAATGTGAAAGACCTGGAGTGTCACTTTAAAAATGTTTCAAGTTTTCTAAAAGAATAACATCAAAGAAAATAGAGTTATAACTGGAAAATTATTATTTGGATTTTCCAAATAATATCTTAATCATTGTAGCACTGTTTTCAGTAACTATATCCAGCTCATTAAAGTTTCTCTTTAACAAAATGCTTTAGTATCAGATTTTGTATAATGAAAACATAAATACTTGAGAAAAACTAGAAATAATCTCATATCACATTATGAGACTAAAAACACATTCTGAGATAGAAATAGTTTGCTTCTATTATATTAATAAATTTGGATTAAATTGATATTAATTTAAAGACAACAATAGACATTAACAAAAAAATTCTTAACCACATACTAATTTATACACAAAACTATCAATTATCTATAATGACTTTCCATAAAGATTATTTCCCTTTTTAAAAATATTACAGGTAAATTAAATTGTATTTTCCCATTAATCATCATCATTTCAGAAATACATGTTATGGAAAAACAAAATTTAATTGGGAGATAATGAATACAATACTTAAAAAACTATTAATGATATTTCTGAACATCTTCTGCCTTTGTAGCTTCAGTAAATTCTCTAGAATTCTAGGTAAACATAGAAAGATTAGAAACATAGAAAGTATAATTTAGTATCCAGAGCAGTATAACCATGTAAATAAATTCTATTTTTTAAAGTTATTGAGGAACTTATTTTCATATTAAATATATGATAATCAAAGTTAAATTTATCAATCTTAAATATAATCTTTATTGACTTGAATATCTTACAATATAAATTAAATGGAATACCATTTTACATATTTTTCTTCTTAAGGTTTACTGATATACTGGATAAAGTCTTAAGTACAATTGTATGAATTAAGGAGGCAATGTTTAAATTATAAAACTAAATGACTTCTGAGAAAAATACAGCAATCATACCAACTATGTAAATGAGAAATTAGCTCCTGAGTATTTTCACTAGCTAGAGCAACATCAGCAGAATTGTTTTCTGAAAGGGCCAAAGAGTAAATATTTGGGGCTTTACAGGCCATAGAATCTCTTTTGCAATGAATCACCTTGCCACTATAGTGAGTTAACAGCTGTAGACAAATGAACATGACTCCATTCTAACAAAACTTGATTTCCAAAACCGGCTATCGGTTGGATTTGCTTTATGGGACATAATTTGTGAACCTCTGAGTTAGGATAAAAAGAAACAAGTCTGCAGCTTTTTGAGGATTTTAGAATGGTCAGTGAAAGGAAATAAGGAAACAGTATAAAAATATACTACCCTATTTTGTAGTAGATACTCGGGAACCAAGATTCCTGGTAATTCTAATGCTTAGGCCTTTTATTTCAATATTAATGTATTATCAAAATAAAATGTTTGCAAATAGCACATATCAACAAGTATCAGCTGATGGCATAACCCTTGAGAACTTCATTATGAATAAAAGAAAAAATTAGTTCCTGAGTTTAGGTTTATAATATGTCAGCCAATAATGACATGATCAAACCACCTCAAAGGGACAGAAACAAGCTTGTTTGGGGCTTCCATTTAGCACGTAGCTGAGTAATAACGCTACATTGACCAAAGTAAGCACCTCTGAAACTCTCTGACTCTTAACTATACTATTCCAGCCTATTTGTCTTGAATGGAAGTGAGACCAAGAAGGTTTCCTGTTCAATGAAAGAAATATGTTTGCATAAGATATTTGTCTGAGAACCGGAAACACATATGAGGAATGTAACCTTCAGGTGAATAAACCTTTTGTTATCTGTTCTGCTCTAGACAGAACTGGTGAGTCAGCACCATGAATATCACACAGAAGTACTCACCAAACAGTTATGGGTGGACAGCAATTGAATGATGGCATCTTAAAATACACAGAAAATCAATTTGATATTTTACCTTTTAAAAGAGATTTCTAAGAACTAGACTTCAGAAAAACTTTCAAGTGAAATCAGAACAGGCAATTACAGTGTCTCAGAACATCTGATCATCTGCTTGTCATGTCCTTTAAAAAGTAACTGGAAACACATCAGTATTATATATATTCTGAGAAAAAAAATAGATCCATAATATAAATGTTTTATCAGACCAAGGAAAGAATTACTATCAATAAACTAAAAATAAGCATTAAGAAAAAAGAAAAAAAATACCTTTTGATAATTTAATGCGTGCTATAAACTCAAACAAATTGTCCCCTAAATATTTTCACTAGAATGAGAAGATAAAGGAAAGTTTCTTAAATCCATTTTAGAAAATCCATGTTATTAAAAGTGAACACAGTAATTATATTTTTCTGGGTTTACATGTGATAATAATAATAATAAACTATTTAGAAAATACTGAAAAGTTTCAGCACTGCCCCAACAACAAGAATTCCAATGCTTCAAGGTTTTATACGCTAAACAATAAAAACTGTAAGAAATGACAAAACTACAACTAACTAGTTTCACATACACACACACACACGAAGTGGGCATGGATGTGTGACTGCAAACCACACTATTTGACTGCAGGCTTAGTTTGGTTCATCAGACATCTCTCACTCTCTAATTTTGAGATATTTGCTTTAATTCATAACGTTGCTTTCCTATGCAATTGTTTCATTCTTTGGAAAAATTTCCACACATGGTGAGAAATCCTTGTATCTCTTCAGAATTACAGGAGCCTTGTAGTTTGCCATATTAAAAACAGAGACTCGATAGCAGGAAGGGAAAAATGAAGGGGAGGAAATTGGAGCGGGAGACGAACCATGAGAGACTATGGACTCTGAGAAACAAACTGAGGGTTCTAGAGGGGAGGGCGTTGGGGGATGGGTTAGCCTGGTGATGGGTATTAAAGAGGGCACGTTCTGCATGGAGCACTGGGTGTTATATGCAAACAATGAATCATGGAACACTACATCAAAAACTAATGATGTAATGTATGGTGATTAACATAATATGATAAAAAAATGAGACCAAAAAACTAAACAAATAAAAACAGAGACTCATTTTTGCTGGCACCTATTGCAAACCACACAAAAGGACTGTGGTCCTGCTTGAGTAAATTACCCATTGCTAGAAAATACTCCTCCAGAGAGTAGGAGGACTTGGGTCAATTAATCCTCATCATTTCCCTACATGCAGAGTATCAAATTCATTTCAAATTCATTTGGGTAAAGATGCAGATTCATTACATCTTTCCTCCCTTTCCTGCTTCTCTGTTCAGGCTTCCCCTTCAATTTCTTTGTAGGCACTTGGGATTTGAGTTTTGCTCCTTTGCCTGTCCAGGTCTTCTTTAGATCTGACTAATCAGATATAATCTGTGAGTTTTCCTAAACCTGTCAATCAAGAACACACTTGGGTTGTCCCTCAATCCATTCCCTCAGTTGTAGGTCAGGTCCACCATATTTGTGAGCCATACCTAGGCCATACACCAGGTCCAGGTTTACCCAAAAAGAGACTTGGACATGACTTGTTTTCTCTTCTAATTTTTCTCCTTCTACCCTAATACTTTCTTTGTGTAAGACACTCAACACCAAGTTACACCGGGGTTATTAATGGATTAATTTTGTTGCCCAAAAGTTGATGACAACTATACTGTCCATTCTCCACTTGTCATATATTTTATGGTCAAAGTGAAGCACCCTCCTAGAAATGAATTACTAAAATGTCTTTGTTAGTGAATTAGATTTTTTTTAAAAAATATACACTCAAAAATAAATAACATTCAGTGTTATATTAGTTTCAGGTGTACAATATAGTGATTCAACAATTCTATATATTACTCAGTGTTTGTCATGATAAGTATAATAAATCCCTTCACCTATTTCATCCATCCTCCCACCAACCTTGTTCTCTATAGTTGATTCTGTTTTTTAGTTTGTCTCTTTTTTTTGGTTCATTTGTCTTGTTTCTTAACTTCCACATATGATTGAAACCATATACTATTAATTAAGAATATATATGTTCAGCTTTATCATGAAAATTTGAAGGATCAATTTTCTCTATTCTCCTTCTACCTGACACTATGCAATTAGAAAATGTTGTTTACTAAAATTATTTTTTTTCATAATGGTAATTTATAAAATGTTTTAAGATTACTCTTCTAATCTTATGTTTCCCACCCATATGTAATTGTAATTGCTTATTTTTAAATTATATGTACTAGAGAAAAAAATGCTCAGTAGTATCTATTTGTGATCAAGAAAACTCACCATGTTCTCAAATACTCTTTAGCTTAAAACTACCCATATTCATGGTTGTTATGCTTACTTGGTTGATATGTAATGAAAACATTGTTTCTGGTAGGAAAATAAAGCAGGTGATGTTTAAATAGTCTTTGAGGACTGGGACCTTCCTTAAAGATCCTAGGGCTGAAAAACAGATCACAATGGGTACTTCATTTCTCCTTTCTTTCCCTTCTCAAAATATCCCTGTATATCCAAATGGACAGACACATAGAAGTTAGAGAAATGTTTCAGAAAAGGAAGAGAATTGGTACAGAAGTGCAGTTTTCTCCTAAGTCATTCTGGAATACTCACTGGTATTCATTCATTTAGCAGATCAGTATTTGGGAAACAAGGCACTGGCAGTATTCCAAATGATCACTTCAGTCGCAAGCATAATAAACAAAATCCGTATTGTCATGTGTCTTACATTCTAGTGGGAGAGACAGCAAATAATAAATAAACAAGTAAAACAGATAAAATCATTTTAAAGCGTGACAAGAGCTCAGAAAAGGGAACGGTTATGGGATAGAGATCTTTGGCAGAAAAGGGTTATTTTAGGTTGAATGTTCAGAGAAAACTTCTCAGGGCAGGTAATATTTCCACTGAAATTAGAGTGGCAAGAAGAAGTGATTCGTGTGAAGAGTGAAGATCTGGAGTGGAAAATTCACTATGTTTCACATGCACTGTCTTTCATTTTGTCCTTCAAAAATACCAAACCGAGTCCAAATTCAGAATCTCTTTGCTAGTGCTTCTCTCTGCCTGGAATTACAGCTCCTCAAGAGTTCAGGTGGCTTAGAAGAGATTGAAATTAGTAGATATAGAGAGAAGGATGTATGGAAAAGTAGATATTAAATCTATTCAACAGTGTTGCTGGAAATTGCTGTGCAGTACTGGAGCCACAGAGATATTAAAGATTACTCCTAGTTTTCTGGAAGGGAAAGGAAATGAGTGTTACTATGTACTGAAATGGGACATATTAATTGGAATGACTTACAGAGTTTTTTATGGGCTAGTAGGTCAGGGTGGGAATTTAGACTTCATGGAAATTTTTAAATTAAAGAGATCTATTAGGCATCTTATCTACCTGCTCCCTGTCATATATAAACACTGTTGTTAAATTACTTGAATAATCCATTCCCATCTTATTCCTTCCTAACAACATCAGAATTTTGTGATAGGGGAATCTGTCTCCTTCACAAGCTCCAGGTGTGTTACCCAACTAATGTATGCCAACTGACACATGAAATTCCTCTAGAAACTATCTTTGGTCTAGGCATGGACAAGTGACCTAGGCTGGACCAATCAAACTAAGGGAAAGGTCATATATCTCATGATTCGAAGGGAACTTGCCCTAAAATTCTTTAATATTGTGAATTGACAGGCCACAAATAAGTAGGGAAAATATTGGTCCTTGATGCAATTGAATCAGCTCACTCTGGAAGCACACATCACTGGACTTCCTTTTATGTAGAATATTAAACTCTTCTATTGCTTAATACAGTTTAAATGAAGAATTCTGTTACTTGCAGCCAAAGGCTTCCTCAGTGATAGACAACCCATAAGATATGAAGGGAATTTATAATTGTGGTCACATTCATTTGTCTCCAAAGGTCATGTGTAGGACTCTTATCAACACGGGATAAGAATATATTTTTAATAATACTGAAATATATGAACATGGATATGAAAATTGGTATATTTCCTAGAAGGTAGGTTATTTCCCTTTGATTAAAAGGTATTTATTATTTCTCTAGATCAGTGTTTTCCCACTTTACACTACTGGCATTTGGGGTTAGATAATTCCTAGTTGTGGGGGGCTGTCCTGATGCCTTCTGAGTGTTCAGCAGAACCCCTGGCTTCCATCTTAAATGCCAGTAGGAATTCCCCAGTTCTGACAACCACAAATTTTTCCAGATATCATCAAATGAATCCTGGGTGACAAAATTATCCACTATTTCAAATTACTACAGAAGCATATGAAGAGTAAGTCATTGGTAACAAATTGTGATTTTTATTTGGCTTGTGCCTCCAAACATTTTTTCATATGCTCCTTTCAGAATGAATTCTTAAAAATCACCTTGAAGAATTGTACAAACAAAGACAGAAAATATCAACTCTACCTGTTTGGTCCTGATGCTAGTAAAGCGGTTTATGAGCTAACCAAACATATGTCTGATTAACAGGGTAGCAATAATGATCCCACCCTCCACTTCACACATGTTTCTGCCAACATTTGATACTCTCCACATGCAAGGCTCAGAGCAATTACTCTCTTTCAAAAAACTGAAAGGGCAGTTGAATGCCAGGTCTATCAACACCACAGTTGCAACCCCTAGGGAGGTAATCATTTTAGGATCTATCTTTATGTAATGCATTTATAGTCACACAGTTTGAGAACATTAACAACATAAAGAAAATTACAGCTATACTGAGCATGGACTCTTCAATGTTGTTTAAAAATAGTAGGCTTAATACTTGCATGTGAAACATGTACAATAAGACATTATTTTTTCTAAAAACTTTTCATATTTTTTTTCAAAGGATAAAAACCTTACTTAGTGAACCAGTTAATTCTAACTTTCATCATATTAGCCTATGGCCATATAAAACTAATTAATACATATGAATGGATTATTTAAATTGACAATAGAAGTGACACAAAGAAAAATTACTTAAATCTATGGACTTGTATGTGTAGATGCAGACATCTCCATTTTCATTATTTCATTACTATTTTTGCCTTATGAATTATGTCCTTTTTATAAGAGATCTGCAAGGTCACAAAATGAAAAGATAAAAGTCTACTTCTGTGAAATCAGCTCAGAAATTTCACAAAAAGCCTTAAAGTAATAAATCATGACTCAGAGAATGTCAGGAAGTTGAAGTAGTATTCACCTCATCTGAAAGTACATCTTGTTCATTCTGAGAAGTTATAACAAGGCTTTCAGTCCTAGCTTAAAATTGACTATTTTTCTCCTCCATTTCTTGGTATAGATGTCATGGACTGTTTAATTCTGTTCTTCTTCTCTCTATTCTAATAACAAACTTTTAATCATATCCAGCTAAATATTAAAAGTAGTCAATAGCTATATTTTAGTGTTGAAAATTGCAAAGTCCTGTCATAAAAAATTCACTCAAAGGATAGATACCGGATAAAGCATAGTTTCAATGTCTGGAAAACAACAACTTTAATAAAAAGAAGAGTTCCATTACATTTCTGCAACCACTATGTTTTAAATTTCTAGTCTGAAATTTAAAATTTATTTTCTTAACAATGTTTTCAAGTTATAGATCAAATTCAGATATCCTCAAATATATTATTTCTCTTATTTTACACAAAGCTTATGTTTCACCCAACATACAATCGAGAATGTTGGGTCCAAGAAGGGGAGTCAATAAAAGACCCTCAAAAGAATCTTGAGCCTTAAATGACCCTTGGAGAAGAGTAAGACATAATTTCTATTTCTTATTAACTCATGATATCAATGTAAAACAAAAATTTAGATGAGCAAAACAGGAAGATTTCAAGGAAAAGGTGAAATTTGAAGGATAGATAAGACTTTAATATTAAGAGACTGTGTGTGTTTGTGTGGCATGTGCATATGTATGTGGGGATATGGTGAAGATGGGAAGTAAAATAAAATTCCACTGGGAAAATCAAAGACTAAGGGAAACATATAGCTAATGCACCCAACAATAGTAGTCATGGAGGTAGAATTTGGACAATTTAGACACATTTGGTGGCTGAATGTGCATATAGATGAGTTGAAGAAGAATTCAAGTTTTTATAACCTATTCCCTTTTGCTTTGTGAACCCATTTGCAGGGGAGATGAGTGTTTAATTTGTTTGTTTTAGGTTTCTGAGATTTCTTGGGTTTAGGCAACAGTGAAACATCTATTGGTTATGGGTAAGGAATGGTTATGATAAATAATAAACCATTAAAATTATAGTGAAGGTTCTTTTCTTTCAAAATTATTTAAATATTAAGATTTATTACGTCACAGAGGAACACGTTCAATATTGGATGCTTTACCGACCAAGGAAGCTATATTGATGAATTAACATATATAAATGTAAGCTAGCTCTTGCTCCCAGAAAAATATATAAACTTAATTCTTATAGCTCAAGATTTATTCTTTAATATCGATAGACTAATTGGAATTCACAGAATACATATAAAGATTGCCTGGAAATTTCAGTCTGATTCCTGTGGAAGTAAAAGTCCTCATGCATGTTTTCTGTGAATTCTTTAGTGGGCTCAAATTCTTACACCATTGAACAATGTCTCCTCAGGGATCCTTCTATGCATGTTTGTCATTGTGAAATCCAGTCTCTAATCCTACTTCCCCAATAAAACAAGAGTCATTAAGAGTATCTAGGAGTGTAGAAGATTTTACCTGGTGACTTGAGGGTACAGAGAAGAGGGGTTTACATTATGATTGTAAATAACTTCAGAAACAACTTGTGTAACAAATTCTGTTCTTAAAATGCTTTTTGGTTGTTCCATTCCAAGAAAGTTTACAATAGCCCTTTATATCATATAGAAACCACCTTTATGTCACCTCACTGACTTCTCTCTTCTTCATCTGATGCCTTTCAGTAGTAATAAAATTAATAATTAAAACATCTCCTCTGATTATTTCTATTTGAACCATTTAACTATATCTGCATTGGTCTCACTTTCTACACTAATTGGTTTATTTTTTTTTTCTACACAAAGAAAGTCTACTGCCTAAAAGGAATATATGAAATGGCAATAATGTCAAATAGTTCAAAAATAAACTTTACCGGGTGCCTGGGTGGCTCAGTCGTTAAGCGTCTGCCTTCGGCTCAGGTCATGATCCCAGGGTCCTGGGATCGAGTCCCACATCGGGCTCCCTGCTCAGCGGGAAGCCTGCTTCTCCCTCTCCCACTCCCCCTGCTTGTGTTCCTGCTCTCGTTGTGTCTCTCTGTCAAATAAATAAATAAAATCTTTAAAAAAAATAAAAAATAAAAAAATAAACTTTACCAATAAAATGTAAAGACATTTTCTAATATTATAACAGCACTTATTTAGAAGTATGTGATTCAAAGTTTATTAAATGAACCCCAAAGCATTTTTTTTTAATTTGCAATGAGACCATCCATTAAATGCTGGTAGCACTTTCAATGATTGCGATCATCAAAAAAGCCTAACACATTTAGGAGGCAATTTATAGAGTGTGGAACCTTCCCTTTGAGAACCACCTTATTAAGACAAACATAAGACAGCTTGCACGGAGTCTCTATCCCCACTGCCCACCTCAGAGGTCATCTCTGATGAAAAACAAGAAAGATCTTGCAAGAGGACAAAACTTGGAAAGGCAGATTGGTGGACAAAGAAATTTTCTCCACTGCTAGGCAGCAGATATTAATGATATCTATATAAACTAGGTCTCTGGTTCTTCCTATTTTGAAATGGGAATTTTTATTGAGAACATACGGCCTTGTTTCCACATTTGCATGTTGAGAGAAGGTAATTTAACTTATTATCTACCCACCAGGTGTCAAACAATAATAGACTACCATCTGTATATGATTGAAAGGAATGCACAATCATCTAGAGACCTAGACTTGCAGCTGAACTCAGAAAGATGTTTTAAGTTGTATTACAGGGTGAGGGGTGGGGAGGTGAGTGTATTTTCTTAGGCAAAGAACATTTTTTTATGTGTTTATATAAGAAAAAGAATATGTATGGATGTTGGGTAGTCAAAGTGGTGGACCAGTATATACATGTCCATTTGTTTCCTAGTAACCACTTCCCATGTATTCCAATAACAGTAGCTGGATTTTGCTGAGGGATAACTCCCCTTCTCATTTTCTGTTATATCATTTGAAAGGGATTGAATCACAGTGACCACACTCCTGGCTACAGGAATGTGCAGATAAACCAATTAGACCCAATGGTAGAAGAGGAAATGTATGCTGTGAATTCTGGGTTAGAGAAAAATCACTCTATATTTTAGGATGCCCTAGGAGTTACTAGGAAGGTCCACTTTGTTTGAATTGGGTTTATAAATGTGAAGACTGGAAAGGCTTCAGACACTTGCAAACCATACAGGGAAGGTTAAGAACTGCATAGAGAGCTACCACATGGATTCATGGAACAAACCCTGCAAAGGCAGAATATAGAGAGGGAGAAACTGGGCTTCCCATACCCTACAAGGGCCACCAAATCAAGCCCATTTGAAACTCAGTTAACTTCTGGGATTTTAACTTTGTGAGCTAATAAGTTCCTCTTTGTAAGTGAAGTTATTCTGAATTAGATTTTGATCATTTTTTAAAAAATTTTATTTATTTGACAGAGAGAGACACAATGAAAGAGGGAACACAAGCAGAGAGAGAGGGAGAGGCACAGGGAGAAGCAGGCTTCCCACTGAGCAGGGAGCTTGATGCGGGGCTCGATCCCAGGACCCCAGGATCATGACCTAAGCCAAAGGCAGACGCTTAACAACTGTGCCACCCAGGCGACCCAGATTTTGATCATTTTTAACAAAAGAATTTCAACTGATTCACTTGCTGCTAGATATTCCAGAGGAAGTAAGAGTAAAAATGTGTGGGAGAAGCAAAATTGTCATGATTCTGGGACATAACAGCACCTTCAGTGAAAACAACTTGCAGGTTTCTTGACTCATCTTCCCTCCTAATAAGGCTTAATAAAAATGACTGATGCGCCCAGTCTGCTATCTCATCCTCCATCACACCTATGCTCCTGACCCACAGATCATACCTATGTGGAAAAGAGATAACATTGGTGATTATATGTATGGGCTGAGAGTGAGGGGAGTGTGAGTAGACATGGCCCTGAATTGCATAACTTCTGTCAAGGCAATTCTATCTTTATATGTTTATATACTTGATATCCAATTAAAAGTCATTAAATATATTTAGTTATTTGAAAAATGAATGAAAGAGAATTTTAGAGTAAAACTTATGAAAACTGTGCAAATTCTATAAGTTAGAGATGTTAATTTTTCTGCTAAAAATTCACATCCAAATACTTGAAATTTACAAACCCAGGACACCCAAAGATGAACTAAAATGTTGATCTGTTTGAACATGTTGGGATGTGGGCGGGGCCATGAAATTGCACAAGTTTAAGCTTGGGCTTTAGAGACAGAGCATCCACTTTCTGTTCTCATTGCCTCACCTTTGGAATTGCTTTGACTAACAACTGCCTCTTAGGAAAATTTTCCTCTTTCATGCAATTAATCAGTTGAGAACCAATTTGAGGACACTTGCTGGGGAGACACTTGAATCCATACAAGAGCTTTAACAAGTCAAGCTTAACCTCTCCATAGCCCCTCTCTTAACCCTGAATTAGAATGGATTTTAGATCCATTTAGTCAATTTAGCATTGACTACTGAGGCTTTGTACCAAAAATATAAAGCTTAACCTCATTAGAGCTATAGAATCCACATAAAACTTTATTGGAGTTTAAATACAACAAATAAAAGACTTGAACTTGGAAAAATTATTTCTCTATAATTGAATCCTTGGGTTAGCTTCCCAGTTTCCTAAGGGTTCTATAGCCTTCTGGTCTCTGTGAAGATCTTCATGGTGCCCACTCATGGGTGCTCAGGCCATAATACATATAGTCTGATGCCAAGCTGCAGCTCCCACAAATAGCCAGAGTTGTTACCTCAAGCTAACTATGTGATCTTTATTTTAGCTAAGGGCCTTGTCCGTTGACATTTGTTGGTAACCAAGGCCTGAATTTTTCCTACAACCTGGGAGCCTACCTACATGGCTGAAACCCTTCCAAATCTTCACTTAAGGTCAGCCTATGGTTGAGTCTCAGATGCACTATCCTAAGGCCAGAACTATTTTGAGGCCCTGAGAACTTTAATCAAAATCTGATAAGTGCAGTCTTTCTTCTATAGAAACAGCAAAGAGTTTATAAAAAAACAGCTTCTCACCTAAGTCACAGTCCTCTCTGAGGCCTAACTAACATAAAGCCTAATTCTTAAACCAGCTCAAAAGAAGTTCATTCACTGTCAAAGTCAAAATGCCCTGCCCACATGCTAATGTCCAGAGTCCAAAGCCAAAGCCATGAACCTGACCCCAAGCAGAAGCTTTATCCATTATGCAGATTTTGGTCTCCAATTGCCCCAAAACTCTAAATTGAACTAACAACTCCCCGCTTCCGATACTGCAGGCCCTCCCTTAATCACAGGGTTACTACAGTATATAAGTTATAACATGGACAAATAGAAGACAGTTTCTGCCAAGGAGTAGCATGCTCCCAAGAAAGAGGAGAAGAAAAGGGATTGTATATGCATGCACAGAATCTCCTTCCAAATCAACCAACTTCCTCCCCTGGGAAGATGTGAGAGGACATGGAGAGAGTTCAGATATGTTAGCTCTTGGAATCACTATGAATTGAAATACCTCCACAGTACAAGGAAAATTACTTTTCTACTAGTTGGGCACAGTGAAAATTAGTTTTAATTCTTTCACCTTCAGATCTTACTGATTTAGTGTTTTGGATATTGTCGTGTTATGAGGAAATTTGTCAAAATGAATAATTCATATATTCTTATTTTTATTTATTCAATTCATATATTTTATTAAAATATTTTCATATTTTAATTTATATCTTTTTAAATGGATATTTTATAGATAATAGAAAAAAGTCAGTGACCAAGAAGTCATTCAAATTTCAGCTCTGTTGTAGAAGGATACATAGCAATCTCTGAGTCTCTGAATGTCAGGATTACAAATTATTTTTATTGTCTTCTATATATGCTTATAAATTCAAAGGATATATATCTAATATTTAAATATTTAAGTGTATTATATATTTAAATATTATGGATATATATCATTTGAATGTATAAATATATAAATATTCCTATATTTTATAAATAAATTACATATAAATATATAAATCTTTTATATTTTATACTTTTATATATTTATAATAATTAGATACAAATTCCCATTAGAAAAAAAGATTTTTTTTAAATTAATATCTATCCCAACAAAGTTTCCCAGATCTGTCAATATAACAGTATTTAAAATGAAACATACTACATGAGGCTACCAAGGAAATAACACACACTCCACCCTGTAGCTGTAGTGTACTCACATACTCCTTTTCCTTCTTAGCTTTATTTCAGTTGTAGTTCATGATGTTGAGCCTCAGAGTATGCCAACACAATTTAAGATATACAATTAAAAATGAAACACTATTTAAAAATTTTGGTTATATTGATAAATTTTCTTCTCTTTACACTTTTTGAAAAATATTTATTTATTTATTTGAGAGAGAGAGAGAGAGCATGGGTGTGGGGAAGCGCAGAGGGAAAGGGAGAGAGAGAATCCTTAAGCAGACTCCCTACCTAGTAAGGAGCCCGAGGAAGGGCTCAATCCCAGGACCCCTGAGTCATGAGATCATGACCTGAGCTGAAATCAAGAGTCAGTCACTCAAACGACTGAGCCACCCAGGCGCCCCAATTTTTTAAAAAATTTTTATAAAAGATTTGTATCCTATGACCTGAGATCATAACCTTAGCTGAAATCAAGAGTTGGACACTAAATCGACTGAGCCACCTAGGCACCCCTCTTCCTCGCTTTACTCTTAAAAACATATTAACAAACATGTAATATAAGAAATGCTTGTTTCACTGGCTGAGAAAATTATAATGTGCTTGCATTGATTACTATGTGATTGTATCATATATATAAAAAATACACACACATACACACACCTCACTGAACAACATGAAAGTCAGGCACAAATACTGCACCATTTAATTTCTTTGAAGCCCATATTTCAAAAATTAAAGAATGAAAGTATTTTCGGGTATATATTAGGTAGTATACTTTTTAATAGCCTCTTCTTTCTCAAAGTCTTTTATAAGTATGCCACTTTCAAAGTTATGAAAATGAAATTACATACAAAGCCATTATTGAGAGTAGCGCTGCAGTAGGTTTGAGATCTCTACAAGTGGTTACCCCTTCCATTGAGAGAGAGCTTCAGATTCATTTTCCCCTGAATCTGGGCTGACCTTAATGACAAGCTAAACCAATGGGTGATGAAAGTGACATTCTCAGATTTGGAACACTTTTTCTGAGACTCTTGAGCTTCCAAATAGGAAGCCTGATTACCTTGAGACTGTCACGCTGGAAAGGCCACGTGCAAGTGCTTTCAGACCCAGCAGATTCTACTTTTACAGTCATCACTCCCAAGGCAGAAGACAAAGAAGTGAAGCCATCTCAGACACTTCAGATGAGCTTATGCACCAGTTGGACCCCACACAATAATATTCATGATGTCACAGGAAAGAAAAGAATTTCCCAGTTGATGCCTGCCTGAATTCCTGATTCACAATATCATAAAGCATGATAAAATTACTGTTTTAAACCACTGTGTTTTGGCATAGTTTGTTATTATTCAACTATAAGTAACTGGCATAGATTCCTAGATATGATCTTCATGAGAAGACATGAGAGTTGTGTTTATTTTCAGTGAAATTGTCTAAATGATTTCCTTAATCCTTTACACCAGTGAGTTTTTCTCAAGCTTTTCGTTTCCTTTTCTGACATGATATAATTAATGGATGACTTTCACATGCTTAAAAGACTGCCATTAGTATTACTGCTTCTTTGGTCTCCCTCACATCTACTTTACATTGTGGCTTGTGGGTAAGTCCCTATGCACTTGTTATAACTCAGTTCCTTTCTCTTCTCATGATAACCATTTTATCTAAACCACTGTTGATAAACTTCTACTCTAAGCTATAAAAAATGTCAAAGATATACACAGAAGTTGCATTAAAGTCATGAGCATGAGACAAAATAATGATACAAATAAAACAATTCCTAAACATCTATAATCATAACCCACTGCTGCAACCTGATTCAAATGAGTCAGTTTCTAATCTTGGAAAATTAAAGGCCTGGATACATAAACATAAATATTTACTATAATCTGTTAATACATTTAATATAATTCTTTAATTTTACTCATTTTAAGCAGATTTTTGCTTTATGTTTCAAATTTTGTGAAACAAATTTTGGCAACTAAAGTTTTCATTCGTACACTTGCCTAGGTTTTTACTTTACATCAGTTGAAAATGAATATATTAAGGTATGCATTATTATTGCGCTTGATTTCCTTATTTATATTGGTTTAATATATCTTTTACCCTGTTTTCGTTGTTAATCTTTTCAAGACACCTCATACCTTTGTCTGTTTCTGGTACTATATTTTTTAAAAACTCTTATTTTATTTAATGCTCAAAATAAATGTATGAATTCAGCTCCATTTTGTAAATGAGAACATTGAAAACTTAAAAGGATAAGACATTTTCCCAGTCACGGGGTGCCTGGGTGGCTCAGTCAGTTGAGCGGCTGCCTTCGGCTCAGGTCATGATCCCAGGGTCCTGGGATCGAGCCCCACATCGGGCTCCCTGCTCAGCGTGAAGCCTGCTTCTCCCTCTGCTTGCCACTTCCACTGCTTGTGCTCTCTCTTTCTCTCTAATAAATAAATAAAATATTTTTTAACAAAAGGATAAGACATTTTCCCAGTCACATAACTTTGTAGACAGGATATTTGTAAGCAAATCCCTCCTGGCTGGGCTCTTAAGCGCTATTATCACCACTGGCACTCAAAACCAATATATTTCACTTTAGCATCATCATACATTGGTTTTTCAGTGAGTATCTGATGTGGCAAAAGAGATAGGAAGGATATCTATCTTTTCAGAAGTCATCTCCAGGGTTTAAAAGTCCCAATCTTTAAGTTCTGGTCACTATGAACAAAGTTTGTTCCATGTGTGCCAAAATAATTACAGTTTTCCAATATGATATACTTTTTCCTGCCCTCTTGTCTTTTTTCATGTTAATCCTTCTGTTTGCATTAACCTTTGCATATTCTTCCCTGTGAAAAATTGCTAC
The DNA here is from genome assembly GCF_003265705.2 of Callorhinus ursinus. NCBI lineage: Eukaryota > Metazoa > Chordata > Mammalia > Carnivora > Otariidae > Callorhinus > Callorhinus ursinus. The sequence goes on along the minus strand of NW_027397067.1, from coordinate 27,150,513 downwards.
CTTAAGTTGGACACTCAGCTTAGAAATGACCTCTTTCTCTGATCTCTACAACCTAAGGCAATTGGATATCTCTATACTTCCCACACACTTCATTCCTTTCCCCTATAAATTGGATATAGTAGCACACCCTACTTTAGAGGTGGATGTTAATATTAAATGAGATGAAGTATGTTGAGCTTCTATAATAGTCATATTCTTAGAACAGGATATATTGGCCATATATTCTCTCAAATATATATATTCCTTAATACATCTTCAAACACGTCAACATGCACAACAGCTAATTAAATATAAATGACTATTGATAGATACGAATACTGGGTTTTTTACTACAATGGAAAGATAGAGAAAGCAGACTTGTCATTAAAGCTTTTGCTTCTTGAAAGCAAAAGGGACAAGGACAATATTTGGATTAAAGGTGTTTAGCTGTTCTCTAAAAAAGATAAAATAGAATTGAGAGGTCACAGATTTCTTATGTTTATGTCTCAAGCAACTGTAAAGTTAAAATATTTTTTCACTTAAATACAACCAAACTATACAATCAGTAGCACAAATGTTAAAACAAAGGTAATATTGCAAATGATGTCGTTTGGCAGAAGTTAAATATCTCTACACAGTATGATTATGGTATACACCTGTATCAGTCAGGGTTCCCCAGAGAAACAGAACCAATAGGAGATTATATGATATAAATAGATAAAGACATAGATGCATTATAAAGAACTGGCTCATGCAGCTGTGGACACTGAGAAGTTCCAAGATGTGCAGTCAGTAAACTGAAGAACAGGAGAGCTGATTGTGTAGTTCTAGTTCAAGTCTGAAGGCCTGAGAAGCAGGGGAGCTGATAGTGTTAGTTTAAGTCAAAAAGCTAGAAGGAAAGAGATCTAAGAGGAGCCAATATTTTAGTTTGAGTTCAAAAGCAAGAGAAAGACCCATGTCCCAGTTGAAGCTATCAGGCAGCAGGAGTTTCCTCTTACTTAGCCTTTTCGTTCTATTCAGGCCTTCAGTGGATTGGATGAGGCCCACATCCACTAGGGAGAGGAATCTGATTTATTCAGTCCACCAATTAAAATGTTAATCTCAGTGAGGGAGGCAAGAGGGCAGAAGAGTAGGGAATCTCATTTCATCTGGTCCCTTGAATTTAGCTAATTATCAAATCATTCTCAACACCTATGGATTCAAACTGAGTTGTAAGAAAAGAATTGCTGAAATTCTACAAATAGAAAAGTGAACACTTTTTGCAAGGTAGGAGATGCAGAGAAGTGAATCTGAGGGGATATATCGGAAGACACACAGCTGGGGAGAGAGCCTCCGTAAGCCAGCTACCAAAAAGTGATAGAGCCCTGGAGCGCAATATCAGATCTTTCAGAAGTCTGCTCCAGTGAGAGATATCCCTGCCTGAAAGGTGCTCAGGTGGTGAAGCAGGGCAGAATCCTAGTTGGAACAGTGTGGTTTCAGGATCCCCAGGGTCACAGAAAGAACAAGGGTGCCGGAGCCAGCAGAGTTCACAAGCATTGGAGCCAAGAAACTGGGCAAGGTCAGCGAGCCTAAGAGTAGGGCTCTCAGCTTGATTTGCCATAAACCAGGAACTGTGGGGAGATCAGGTAACCACTCTTCATGTAGGGGCCCTGCAAAGGGCAGAAACATGGTGACCCTCCCCTTTCCCTCGGAGGATCAGTGCAGGTGCGCACCACAGGAGTCTGCAAAGTTTGGCCCACACAAAAGTGAAGATTGCTTTTCCCTGAGGGTTTACTGAAAAGAGGGTGCTAGACTCTTTCAGCTCTAGGCTGGAGATTGGGGCATGGCCATTTTTATTTCTGTCCTCTAAAGAGGCAGGGAAAGCCTTCAGGGAACAAAAGCCACAGAGAGCAACCTGGAGCAGCTTACACTGAGCCTGGCCCCCTGGCAAGGGGCCGTGCAACTCTGCGCAGGCAAAGACACCTAAGAATCAGTGCAGCAGGCCCCTCCCCCAGAAGAGCAGTTGGAACATCAGGGGAATACCAGGTTTACCAGGCACACAGGACTACAGAACTCCAGCGCTAGGGGAAAACAGTATATACAATTCAAGGTTTAGACGATGGACTCTGAAAAACAAACTGAGGGTTCTAGAGGGGAGGGGGTGGGGGGATGGGTTACCTGGTGATGGGTATTAAAGAGGGCACATTCTGCATGGAGCACTGGGTGTTATGCACAAACAGTGAATCATGGAACACTACATCAAAAACTAATGATGTAATGTATGGTGATTAACATAACAATAAAAAATTAAAAAAAGAATTCAAGGTTTTTTTCTCATGATTCTCTCTCTCTTTTTTTAAGATTTTATTTATTTGACAGAGAGAGAGAGACAGCGAGAGAGGGAACACAAGCAGGGGGTAGCGGGAGAAGGAGAAGCAGGCTTTCCGCTGAGCAGGGACCCCAGTGCAGGGCTTGATCCCAGGACCCTGGGATCATGACCTGAGCCGAAGGCAAACGCTTAACCAACTGAGCCACTCAGGCGCCCCTCTCATGATTCTCTTAATCTTTCAGTTTAAAATTTTCCTTTTCTTTTTTTTTCTTATCAACTAGTTTCTCATGTTATCAACTTTTTAAGTCCTTTTTTTAACTTTCAGTTTTACATTTACATTTTATAGAAATACTCTTCATTTTTTGGCTTCTTTTCACTGTATTCAATTTTTTTTTTTTTTTATTTTTATATATATATATATGTATATATATATATATATATATATATATGGTTTTGCTTTCTTTACAATTTTGGGATTTAATGTCTCTTAACAAACAGACCAAAATACACCTAGGACCTGTTTTGTCCACCTGGGAGGTTATATTCTCTCTTTTTTCCTTTTTGTTTTTGTTTTTGTTTTGGTTTGTTTTGGTTTGGTTTCTGACCTCTTCAGATTTGTCTAGTGTGTATTTCGCTTGGGTCATGGTTGATATCTTTGATTTTGTTCTCTCATTCATCCATTCCTCTCTGGACAAAATGACTAGAAGGAGGAATTCACAACAAAAGAAAGAACTAGAGGTAATACTCTCTGCCACAACTCTAATTAATATGGATATAGACAAAATGTCAGAGCTGGAATTCAGGAAGACAATTATAAAGCTACTAACTGGGCATGGAAAAAAACAAAGCATAAGGGACACCAGAGAATCTCCTAGTGCAGAAATAAAATCTAATCAGGCCAAAAATAAAAATGTTTTAACTGAGATGCAGTCTAAAATCAATGCACAGAAATCTGTTGCATTTCTATGCACTAACAATGAGACAGAAGAAAGAGAATTTAAGGAATTGATCCCATTTACAATTGCACCAAAAACCGTAAGATACCTAAGCAAAGAGGCAAAGAATCTGTACTCTGAAATCTACAGGACACTTATGAAAGAAATTGGGGAAGACACAAAAACTGGAAAAATATTCCATGTTCATAGATTGGAAGAATAAATATTGTTAAAATGTCTATGCTACTGGGCACCTGAGTGGCTCAGTCGTTAAGCATCTGCCTTCAGCTCAGGTCATGGTCCCAGTGTCCTGGGATCGAGCCCCACATCGGGCTCCCTGCTCAGCAGGAACGCTGCTTCCCCCTCTCCCACTCCCCCTGCTTGTGTACCCTCTCTTGCTGTGTCTCTCTCTGTCAAATAAATAAAATCTTTAAAAAAAAAAATGTCTATGCTGCCAAGAGCAATCTACACATTCAATGCAATCCTTATCAAATTATCATAGACATTTTTCACAGAGCTGGAGCAAATAATCCTAAAATTTGTATGGAACAAGAAAAGACCACAAATAGCCAGAGGAATGCTGAAATATAAAACCAAAGCTGGTGGCATCACAATGCCAGACTTTAAGCTATATTGCAAAGCTGTAATCATCAAGACATATGGTACAGGCACAAAAACAGACATATTCATTAATGGAACAGAATAGAGAACCCAGAAACTGACCCTCAACTCTATGGTCAACCAAACCTTGACAAAGCAGAAAAGAATATCCAATGGAAAAAGGACAGTCTCTTCAACAAATGGTGCTGGGAAAATTGAACAGCAACATGCAAAAGAATGAAACTGGACCATTTTCTTACACCATACACAAAGATAAACTCAAAATGGATGAAAGACCTAAATGTGAGACAGGAATCCGTCAAAATCCTAGAGGAGAACATAAGCAGCAACCTCTTTGACCTCGGCCACAGCAACTTCTTGCTAGACATGTCTCCAAAGGCAAGGGAAACAAAAGCAAAAATAAACTATTGGGACTTCATCAAGACAAAAAGCTTTTGCACAGCAAAGGAAACAGCCAACAAAACTAAAAGATAACCTATGGAATGGGAGAAGATATTTGCAAACGACATATTAGATAAAGGGCTAGTATCCAAGATCTATAAAGGACCTATCAAACTCAAAATCCAGTCAAGAAATGGACAGAAGACATGAACACACATTTCTCCAAAGAAGACATACAAATGGCCAACAGACACATGAAAAAATGCTCAACATCCCTTGGCATCAGGGAAATACAAATCAAAACCACAATGAGATACCACCTCACACTAGTCAGAATGGCTAAAATTAACATCAGGAAATGACAGATGTTGGTGAGACACAGAGAAAGGGGAACTCTTTTACACTATTGGTGGAAATGTAAGCTGGTACAGTCACTCTGGAAAACAGTATGGAGATTCCTCAAGTTAAAAATAGAGCTACCCTATGACTCAGCAATTCCACCACTTGGTATTTACCTCAAAGATACAAATGTAGTGATCCAAAGGGGCACCTGCACCCCAATGTTCACAGCAGCAATGTCCACAATAGCCAAACTATGGAAAGAGCTGAGATGTCTATCGACAGATGAATGAATGAAGATGTGGTATATACATATACAATGGAATATAACTCAGCCATCAGAAAGGATGAATCCTTAGAATTTACATTGATGTGAATGGAACTGGAGGGTATTATCCTGAGTGAAATAAGTCAATCAGAGAAAGTCAATTATCATATGGTTTTACTCATATGTAGATATAAGAAATAGTTCAGAGGATCACAGAGGAAGGGAGGGAAAACTGAATGGGAAGTCATCAGAGAGGGAGAGAAAAACAGTGAAAGACACTTAACTCTAGGAAACAAACTGAGGGTTGCTGGAGGGCAGGTGGGTGAGGGGATGGGGCAATTCTGTGATGGGCATTAAGGAGGACGTGTGATGTAATGAGCACTGGCTGTTATATGCAACTGATGAATTATTGAACACTACATCTGAAACTAATGTTATACTTTATTTTGGCTAATTGAATTTAAATAAAAAAATAAAATGTTAATATCACCCAGAAACAGTTTCAGATACAACCAGAATAATGATAAACCAAATGTTTGGGCACCCTGTGGCCTCGTCAAGTTGACACATAAAATTAACCATCACATACCCCTACCACTATTATATATTCAAACTATTCTTAAAAAAACAAAAACAAAAAACTTTGTTCATTTGCACATCATGACAGCTTTTCTTTTTTCATTCATCCTTTATACATTACCTTTGCTGTAGTTCTTTTCACTTAACCACTGGCTATTGGAGTAAAGCTAATTATTGCAATGAGATTAATTTCTGTGCTTGAGTTTTTATTTGAGTGTTCAATATGAGAGCATCCTGCTAAAGTAGTATCCAACTGATCCAGGATATGCTTATACTTTTAACTGTGCATATAAATATTATATACATGAAAGAACAAAATGAAAGAAAAGTATATTTTAGAAAATATCATCAATGGATACCCTGGACCAAAGAAATACATGGACTGCAATTTAGGAAATATCTGATTAAATATGTACATAGTAAGTATTAAGTATGCTATTAAGTCCTTTGAAGTAAATATATATATATACACATACAAATGAAAAAAATATATACATATAGGCATGACAAAACAAATAAGCAGTAGCTAAGACATTCTTTTAATAAAAGGAAATTTGGAAAAAATGAAACAAGTTATTTCATTACAAAATTATTTTAGTATCAAAGAAAAATTTATTCCATCAGTTTCTCCCTTTCTTCACACTACTTTGTCAAGTAGTCAACAAATGAAAAACTATATTTCTGGTCACCTGGGTGGCTCAGTGGGTTAGTATCTGCCCTGGGCTCATGTCATGATCCTGGGATCCTGGGATCAAGCCCCACATCAGGCTCCCTGCTCAGTGGGGAGCCTGCTTCTCCCTCTCCCCCCGCTCCTCCCCCAGCTTGTTCTCTCTCTCTCTCTCTCTCTGTCGAATAAATAAAATCTTTTAAGAAATTTTAAAAATAAAAACTGTATTTCTTACAAACCATTGTTCAACATTATCCACTGCATGATACTTTCACTATATATATATATATATATATATATATATATACACACACACATATATATAAATTCGCTGTATATATATACACATATAAATTCACTATTTAGATGATGGATGAATAAATAGATAATGGATAGATACAGAGATTATAGATGATTGATGATTAGACAGATGATAGATGATTGATAGACAAATAGATAATAGATGGATTTCTGGCAAAAGACTTTTTGCTAAATAATTGCTTAGAGATATTTTTATCAGCAAATGTTAGGATAAGGAATTAACCATTTTATTTTAAATGGTACAGCAACAAGTAAATTTATATTTCTTACATTTTTCTCTCACAGGTAGAAGCCCTCCTCCACTCTTTTTTGTCCTTTTTCTCCATGTAATACACCAATTCACTTATCACCACCTTCATTGCTCTTTTCTAAACCCATTTGAATCATGTCTGTACCAGTTATGGAGTCTTGCATTGCATTCATACTTTTTGACTGATCTGTGGAAATGGATGTGGGCCCTTAAATATTTTTCCTTTGCCAAGCTGGCACTGAAGTTTTGTCACTTTCCATCTAGAGAGGAAAGGGTTTTGCTTCCTGATTTCAGTGTGTCCACTTGGCTGCCTCCTGCAGTCCCAGTTTCTCCAGCACTAGGATCCTGTAGGGCCTGGCTGCCAGAAGCATCTAGTGGTCAGCGGCTTTCCCCTATAAGCCTTTTAGGTGGTTTTGTGGCAGACTGCTTCTGGTGAAATCCCTCCTGTTCACAGCTTTCTCCTACAACCCAGGAGGCCGATTTCCAGCAGTTCCAAAGGTCAACCTCTGGCAAATTCCACCGCTGGCAGGGCCTCACAGTAACTTCTCTGCTCTCTGGTGGACTAGAGTCAGGCTTTCTCCACAAAGGTCTGGATTTCAGCCTTGAGGAGATAATGGTATTTACTTGAGTGTTTTCTCAGCCCTAGGGATAATGGCTTGTATATATTTACTATAGTATAGTATTGGATAGTATAGTAGTGTGGGGTTAGTATAGTACAGTGTAGTGTAGTGTAGTATAGTCTAGTGGTGTAGTAACAGTATAGCAGTATAGTACACCATAATGTAGTATAGTATGGCATAGTACAGTATAGTACAGTATGGCATAGTATAGTATTGCGTAGTAGAGTATAGTAGTGTGGTGTAGTATACTGTAGTGTAGTATAGTATAGTAGTATAGTATAGTGTAGTGCAGTATAGTGTAGTAATACAGTGTACTGTAGTATAGTGTACTGTAGTGTAATAGTATAGTGTAGTATAGTATAGTAGTGTATTATAATATAATGTTATTGTATTATTATGGACTAAATTGTGTCTCCTCAAAATCCATGTGTTGAAGTCTTAATCCACAGTACCTCAGAATGCGACTGTGTTTGGAGATAGAGCCTTTGAAGAGGTAAATAAGTTAAAATGAAGCCCTTCGAAGCCCAATTGTATTTGACTGGTGTTCTCATAAATGAAGGAAATGTGGACACAGACATACAAGGGATCCATACACACAGAAGAAAGACCATGTGAGGACACAAGGAGAAGACAACCATCTGCAAGCCAAGGAGAGTGGCCTCAGGAGAAGCCAAATCTGCTCACACCTTGATTTCAGTCTTCCAGGCTCCAGAACCATGAAGAAAAAAAAAAATTGTTGTTTAAGCACCTAGTCTATGGCATTTTATAATGGTAGCTCTAGCAAACTAATGAATATATAATCTCTTATTACATTACTTATATCTGATATTGCTACATTCTTTAGAGTTCTTGTTAATTCTTACTTGCCAATCCCCCTTATTCTAATCCCTTGTTACAGTTTAATAATTTCTGTATTAAACTTTCCTTGTTCAAATTACTGTGTGGTCTCTCTCTTAATTGGACTCAGACTAATGCAATGTTTTAGCAAAAACAATTTATCATCCTCCCTAAATCACATAATGCCCACCAGAGTGAAACTGAAAAGCTTATTGAAATTTCTGAAATTTTCTTTATAACCATACTAAGACCTTCAGACATGAGAGAAAATTTTTCTTAGATATATCACATCTTTATTATCCACATAAACCCACATTTTCCATTTGCATGTATATATCTTTATCACAATTTTTTTTTGCAAACATGTCTACTTTTTCATTTAAAAAAAATCTAGCTTACATTTTGCAGTCTTGTACCTACCAAACATTAGAGACATTATCAAATACCCTGGTGAAATTAAGATCAGTTATATCTATAACATTTCTATTAAGAAGTTAGATTTTAGTAATGTCTCTCCTATCACTCATGATCAGTCATTAATTAAATTCCTATTATTACCCTGTGTATTCTGGATAAAAATGTGTATAAGAGTAATGCATACAGTTCTCATTATAGTTAATATGTAAACAAATTATTATGATACAAATGAGAACAGTACTGTAGTTGAGGAGGTTTGAATAAAATTTTATAGAGAGTAGATAAATTAGTTCATACTGGTGTAGTTTGGTAAGACCAGAGCCACAGCAGAGGTGGTATTATGAATTAACTTTTAAACTTTCAGTAATAATTTACCCAACTGAGAAGAGATAGGCAAAGGCAGTATTAACAAATGGACAATATTTTTTAAATGTGGCAAATTCTGACATTAGTGAAAAATCAAGTATGAATAGATCTCCAGATTAGCAGCATGGAAGAGAAGAAAACTGAAAATAAATTATAAAATATATATGTGAAAAAAAGGCTTTTATTCTATCAATATTATAGTAGAAAAGGTTTCATCAAGTTTGGCTCACATAGTATTTAATTTGGGAGTGTGGTGTTAGCTAAATAACCACAATCTCAAGGCTGTATAGGAATACATAATATTAATAATAGAAGTCTGTACTGTGATATGAGAAAGCAGCTTTTGGTGCTGACAAAGTACTCCTTCAGCTTATTTAGAAGATAATTTCCTAGGTTCTGCTGGACACACAGAATTTCTCTCTATACAGCCATTCCTTCAGGTCTTATTTTGTTTGTTTTGTTGTTTTAGTTAACAAAATTTAATAAATGTCATATGGACTCTGGTACTGGAGATAGAGTTAACAAGATAACACGGTCCTATCCTTGTGGCATTTATAATCTTTAACAAACAATTACAAATATGTGAATGCTACTAGTAAACATGGAGTGTTAAGAAGCATACTAAACCTTACTTCCCTAATTCCTTTCCTTCCATATAACTAATTTATTCCCAAAGTCCAAAAATCATTACATAATTGTCGAATTCCACTTCCAGCCAATATAGAATAGAAACTAACTGTCCTACAAAATTTGTCACCTTCTTGATTTTGCTAATTGCCTCCCTGAGATGTTAACAGTTTTCACTGAACTCTGTAATTTCTTTTAATGGCAATTAGATCTAGAGGCTATTTGTTTATTTGATTACTTATTTATTTGCAGAATATTTTACAGATGGTAGCAAGTACTTACTATTATACTTGAAGGCCCATAAGGGTTTGTTGTTTCTTTTTATGTTAATATTGGTCATTTTGTCTAGGTTTAAAGATTCCCATCAGTTTTTCATTTAATAATATTCTCAGCCATTGATGATCATTATCTAACTCCATTGTTTTATTAGGGATTATAAAATGCTCATCTCCTATGCTTTTTCTTCATTTACCAGCTGGCATTCTTTTATTAAATATTTTACATTATCAATAATTTGATATCTTTCAGGTACCATTTTATAGGAAAAAAATATTTTATTCCCTCCTTTTATTTACTAATATTCAGAATAAGTTAATCACCTAGCAATCTCCAAGAGTAACGAATGAGGATTACTTTTAATATTGAATTATGGCATAGATTTTAATATTTTTCTGTCTTTCAACAAGCTGCAGTTGGTTTTATTTTTATGTTCAAGTTGTACCATCTTTGGGTCAGAGAAAGACCTCACAAGTTGGTTTCTAGCTTCTTTTTTTCCTCGGAAAAAAAGAAATAATTTTCTTTTATCTTCCAGTATATATACAACAGGACTTTTATTTTCAGCATTTAAACAGGGCTCCATATTTTGGAGTTTTGTTTGTTTGTTGTTTTTCTTCAAGATTTTATTTAAATTCCAATTAGTTAACATGCACTATAATATTAGTTTCAGGTATAGAATTTAGTGAGTCATCACTTGCATACAACACTCAGTGCTCATCACAACTGCCCTCCTTAATACCCGTCACCCATTTAACCCCCCCAAGCACTTCCTCTCCTATAAAGATCAGTTTATTCTCTATAGTGAACAGTCTGTTTCTTGGTTTTCCTCTCTCTTTTTATTTACCCTATGTTTGTTTGTTTTGTTTTGTTTTTTAAATTCCACATATGAGTGAAATCATATGGTATTTGTCCTTCTCTGACAGCCTGATTTCACTTAATATAATACTCTCTAGCTCTATCCACATCATTGCAAATGGCAAGGTTTCATTATTTTTTAATGGCTGAATTATATTCTAATATATATACACCACATCTATATATATATATTCTAATATATATAATATATTATTATATTCTAATATATATATATACCATATAATATATTATTATATTCATATATATATATACCACATCTTCTTCATCCAGTCGTCAGTCGATGGGCATTTGGGTTCTCTCCATAATTTGACTATTGTTGATAGCACTACTATGAACACTGGGGTGCATGTATCCCTTCAAATCAGTATTTGTGTATCCTTTGGGTAAATACCTAGTAGTGCACTTGCTGAATCATAGGGCAGATCTATTTTTAACTTTTTGAGGAAACTCCATACTGTTTTCCACAGTGGTTACACCAGTTTGCACTCCTACCAACAGTGTAAGAGGGTTTCCTTTTTTCTGTATCCTCACCAACACCTGTGGTTTCTTGTGTTGTTGATTTTAGTCATTCTGACAGGTGTGAGATGATAGCTCATTGTAGTTTTGATTTGCATTTCCCTGATGATAAGTGATGATGAGCATCTTTTCATGTGTCTGTTGGCCATCTGTACGTCTTTGGAAAAATGTCTATTCATGTCTTCTGCCCATTTTTTTAACTGGATCACTTGCTTTTTGGGTGTTGAGTTTGATAAGTTCTTTGTATATTTTGGACACAAACCCTTTAGCAGATATGTCATTGCAAATATCTTCTCCTATTCCATAGGCTGCCTTTTAGTTTTGTTGATTGTTTCCTTTCCTGTGCAGAAGCTTTTTATCTTGATGAAGTCCCAGTAGTTATTTTTGCTTTTATTATCCTTATATTTTTGTTTTTGTTTCCCTTGCCTCAGGAGACACATCTAATAAGAAGTTGCTCTGGCCAATGTCAAAGAGGTTACTGCCTATGTTCTCCTCTAGGATTTTGATGGTTTCCTTTCTCCCATTTAGGTCTTTCATCCATTTTTATTTATTTTTGTGTTTGGTGTAAGAAAGTGGTCCAGTTTCATTCTTTTGCATGTTGCTGTCCAGTTTTCCCAATACCATTTGTTGAAGAGATTGTCTTTTTTCTGTTAGATATTCTTTTCTGCTTTTTCAAAGATTGACTGTATAGTTTTGGGTCCATTTCTGGGTTTTCTATTCTGTTCCATTGATCTATATATCTGGTTTTGTGACAGTACCATCCTGTTTTGATTACTACAGCTTTGTAAAATAACGTGAAGTCTTGAATTATGATGCCTCCCGTTTTGCTTTTCTTTTTCAAGATTGCTTTGGCTTTTCAGGGTCTTTTGTGGTCCCATACAAATTTTAGGATTGTTCTAGCTCTGTGAAAAATGCTTTGGTATTTTTATAGGCGTTGCATTAAAGGTGGACATTGCTTTGGGGATATGGACATTTTAACAGTATTTGTTCTTCCAATCCAGGAGCATGGAATGTCTTTCCATTTCTTTGTGTTAGCTTCAACTTCTTTCATCAATGTTTTATACTGTTCAGAGTGCAGGTCTTTCACCCCTTTGTTTAAATATTCCTAGGTATCTTATTTTTGGTGCAATTGTAAATGGGACTGATTCCTTAATTTCTCTTTCTGCTGTGTCATTATTAGTGTATAGAAATGCATCTGATTTTTGTAGATTGATTTTGTATCCTGTGACCTTATTGAATGTGTTTATCAGTTCTAGCAATGTTTTGGTGGAGTCTTTTGGGTTTTCTATATGTAGTATCATGTCATTTGTGAATAGTGAAAGTTTTACTTCTTCCTTGCTTTCTTTTATTTCTTTTTGTTGTCTGACTGCTGTGGTTAGGACTTGCAGTACTATGTTGAATAAAAGTGGTGAGCATGCCCATCCTTGTCTTGTCCCTAACCTTAAAGGAAATGTTCTCAGTTTATTCCCATTGAGGATGATATTAGTTGTGGGTTTTTCACACATGACCTTTATGATGTTGAGGTATGTTCCCTCTAAACGTACTTTGTTGATGATTTTTATCATGAATGGGTGTTGTACTTTGTCAGATGCTTTCTCTGTATCTGTTGAAATGATTGTATTTTTCTTATCCTTTCTCTTATTGATGTGATGTATCACAGTGATTGATTTGTGAATATTGAACCACCCTCACAACCCAAGAATAAATCCCACTTGATCGTGGTGAATGATTTTTTTTATTGTAGCATTGGATTTAGTTTGCTAGTATTTTGTTGAGCATTTTTGCTTCTATGTTCATCAGAGATATTGGCCTATGGTTCCTTTTTTTTTTTTTTTTGTGGTGTCTTTATCTGGTTTTGGTATCAGGGTAATACTGGCTCATAGAATGAATTTGGAAGTTTTCCTCCTTCTACTTTTTAGACTAGTTTGAGAATAGCTATTAACTCTTATTTAAACGTTTGGTAGAATTTGCCCGTGAGGCCATCTGGCCCTGGACTTTTGTTTGTTGGGAGTATTTTTGATTACTGATTCAATTTCTTTGCTGATAATTGGTCTGTCAAATTTTCTATTTCTTCCTGTTTCAGTTTTGGTGGGTTATAGATTTCTAGGAGTTTATCTGTTTCTTTAAGATTGTCCAATTTGTTGGCATATAGTTTTTCATAATATTCTCTTAAAGTTGTTTGTATTTCTGTGGTGTTGGTTGTTATTTCTGCTCTCTCATTTGTGATTTTATTTGGGGACTTTCTCCTTTTTTCTTGATAAGTCTGGCTAGAGGTTTATCAATTTTATTGATTTTTTTTCAAAGAACCAGCTCTTGGTTTCATTGATCTGTTCTATTAGTTTTTGTTTGTTTAAGTTTCTATATCATTTATTTCTGCTCTAAACATTTTTGTTCCTTCTGCTGGTTTGGGGTTTTGTTTTGTTTTGTTTTGTTTTCCTAGCTCCTTTAGGTGTAAGGTGGTTGTTTGAGATTTTTCTTCCTTCTTGAGGTAGGCCTGTATTGCTATAAACTTCCCTCCTAAAACCACTTTTGCTGTGTTCCAAAGGTTTGTGTTTTCATTTTCGTCTGTTTTCATGTACTATTTTATTTCTTCTTTTATTTCTTGGCTGACCTAGTCATTGTTTAGTAGCATGCTGTTTAACCTCCATGTATTTGTGTTCTTTCCAGATTTTTTTCTTGTGGTTGACTTTTAGTTTCATAATGTTGTGGTCAGAAAAGATGCATGGTATGACTTTGATCTTACTGAATTAGTTGACACTTGTTTTGTGGCCTAATTTGTGATCGATTCAGGAGAATGTTCCATGTGTACTTGAAAAGAATGTGTATTCTGTTGTTTTAGGATGAAATGTTCTGAATATATCTGTTAAATCCATCTGGTCCAGTGTGTCATTCAAAGTCATTGTTTCCTTGTCGATTTTCTGTTTAGATGATCTATCCACTGATGTATGTGGGCTGTTAAAGTCCCCTATTATTACTTTATATTTTTATCAATTAGTTCCTTTATGTTTGTTATTAACTATTTTATGTATTTGGGGGCTCCCATGTTGGGTAAATAAATATTTACAATTGTTGCATCGTCTTGATGGATTGCCCCCTATATTATTATACAGTGTCTTTCTTTGTCTCTTATTACAGTTTTTGTTTTAAAGTCTATTTTGTCTAATATAGGTATTGCTACTCCAGCACTCTTTGGACATTCATTTGCAAGATAGATGTCTCTACATCCCCTCACTTTCAATATCTTTGCAGTCCTTTTTTGTCTCATTGTATAAATAATTTGAAATTATTCCTTTTTGTGTGGTTAAGTCACTATCCATAGGAACCATTTTTAAGAATTTTTGGTTTATCATTCCATTGACTATTTATTTGAATACATGCATACCTTCTTTCCAGATAAAATATTGCAACACACACAACTTCCTTTTTCCCAGATAAAAGTTTGCATAATCTACCCTGTTCTTCCTTATTTATTTGTTTGTTTTGCCAAATTATATATTCTGGAATTCAACTCATAATAGTCTATATAAATATTACTTGTTCCTTTTTACATCTTTATCATTCAGTGAATGCACTAAAGTTCATTCAAACATTACTTTATAAAGATCTCTGGGGGGAAACATTTATTTCCAATAAATGAAATATTTTTTAAAAGATATTTCAGTGTAAAGCATCTCTTTTCTCTGCCCCCTGCCTGATTAGTTGCCATCAACTCATTTTATTAAAACTAAGTTTCCATTTCTTGAACATGTTCCACTTTACAAGTACCTCTGGGTCTTCCTCCTGTGAATCTCTTCTGATATTTCCATGACATTCTATTGATATAGACCATTAGATAAGACTCACCAAACTACATTGTTCTAACTACTTTTCTTCTCTACTTCAGCTAATAGGTTGTGAGAACTGTGAAATTAGAGCTCTTAACTTCATGTTCTCACTACCAACCTGGGTCCATGGTCAAAATTGTTGAATAAATGAATTAAAAACAAAGATGACAAATCCACTTGAAAAGTCCTTTAAATAATTCCTACTCTTACATTAAAATGCTAAGAAGTAATATCATTGAGACTAACATTTATAAGTTCATGATAGAAGAAACCATTTTCATACTTTGAATGGGCTCTTCAATAAAGATATTAAGGCATATTTGTAAATTCTCAAAATTCTCAATATTATATCTGACATTCCCAATAATATATTCATTTCTACTCATGTGAAACAGAAAGCTCTTTTTATTAATTAAGGGGGAACTACATATGAAACATTAGCCAGTAACATGTGCTTGGTTAGCCCAAGGCTTTATCCTCTTGCTGTTATAAGAAAGTGTCAGATCCTTTCCAGTCATGAATTTAAAAAAGGGAGAGTTTGTAAGAACAAACTGTAGGCTATGTCATGGTTCAGATTTGACTCTTAGTTTTGAGGTAACCACAGCACTATACTCTTCTCAACCTGTCTCACTCACCTTCAAACTTTTCTCTTTTACCTACATGGTCCACAGCACAAAGGTGTGATATTTCCCACTTATAAATGTATTAAAAAATACATTCACAAATCATATTACTTAGGCAGAATTCCTGAAAAATATGAAAGCATTTTAATCTTTCAATGTGTTTTTGCCTATGCATTAAGTGGACTTGATTTCTCTATATAAATCCAAAATCTGAGGATACCTGACCACGAGGCAAGTAGGTGCATACCGCCCCAAATGTATAAAAGCAGTGTGTCATTCCTAAACTGGAGCTCTTCCTTGGCTTAATTCAAGAAGGAGCCTTGCCCACCTCTTACTGCAATCTTTTCTTGACCGACCTCCTCTTTTCTCTTCCACTAGGATGGCGGACTTGATTCCATCAGTTACATAACCAATCAGTATGTGTTACGTATTTGGATTAGCCAGAGTCCTGGTAGAAAATAGATATTATAGTCTAAGCGGGTAATGCAAGGAAAGTTTAATATAGTTAAGAGACCATTTACAAAGTTGGTTCTGGGGGGAAAAAAAACCCAACAGAGTAACTGGTTGGTAGCAAGAGAAAGGAAACTCTATCTGAGTTTGAAGCTGCAAGGGAAGGGGTGCTTACCAGAACCCCAAGAGTGTGGCTGCACAGAGAAGGACACTTGACAGAAGCTGTGACCTTCAACAGAGAAGCACAATCAACCTACAACAAACTATAAGGGGGAATAAATACTTCAACCTCACTCTTCTCTCACACTCTGATCTTCTGTAGACACTTCCCATTGGTTGAACAATACAAGGAACCTGAAGGCAAAGGAGGCTTTAGGCAACCTGATCTGGTCACTGCCTTTCAGGTAAGAACAAAGAAAGAAAGAATTCTGGAGGGACAAATGAAAGGTAAGTAGCATGATATTCTAATTGATAATTTGAAAAATAGCAACCAATAAAAAAAATCACTGGGCTATAAGCCCATTTATTGTAATTTTATAATTGAAATATAACCCTGTCAATCCCCTCTAGTTTATTATTCTTCATGTACTTATCACCATTTACCATAAAATATATTTTACTGATTTATTTTGTTATAGTCTTGATGCCCTCACTAGAATATAAATACCATAGGGCATAGATTTTTCTGTTTAATTCCTTGCTCTGTTCCCAGAACGTGGAACACGGTTTGGCTTACAGTAGATACTGAAATAATTTTTGAATGAATGAATTGGAGAATATAAAGACATTTTAATGTAAAAACCCTAAGTAAAAACTAAAACCTGTGAAAGTAAATACATTCATATGATATAAATACTTCACGTATAGAAGACCATTTAGGGTTCTTATTCATGTTTATAAACCGCTTTGGATTTTGAAAGGCATGAAAAATAAGGGGTTTCTTTTACATTGGTATTTCTCCAAAAATTAGTTTTGTGCAGAGAAGAAAAGTGGCATGTCTGAAATGTAGGAAGCAATAAACTCAGCTGTAGTAAGGACCAACTATTATCCTACTCATTTTGCAATAATTAATCTCTCTTTGTCTTCAATTCTGAAAAAAATAGTATATTTTCTAATTCTTTTCCATATAGTCCTAAATGCACAAAATAGTGCATTTATTTTTAAATTAAAGATACCTGGAAGGTAAATCTATAGATAGGTGTAGGAACCTCAAAACAAAGAAGTTATTATAATAAGTACACTAAAGTGAAATGTGTGTCATGGCATCTTCTCATTTGGCTTTCTCTTTTGTTATCAAACAGGTATCTGAATCTACTTATCAGGAAAGAAAAAGGAAGGAAAGACTGAAAACCTTCTAAGATCTTAGGACTGAGAGTAGTTCTGCATTTGCCAGCTGTTTGACTTTAAGAGTTGTTATACTGCCCCTAGACTTCAGTTTTACTGTCTATATTATGAGATTAATAATATCTATTTCTGGGCGTCTGGGTGGCTCAGTCATTAAGCGTCTGCCTTCAGCTCAGGTCATGATCCCAGGGTCGTGGGATCGAGTCCCACATTGGGGTCCTTCCTCGGTGGGAAGCCTGCGTCTCCCTCTCCCACTCTTGCTGCTTGTGTTCCTGCTCTCGCTCTCTCTCTCTGTCAGATAAATAAATAAAATCTTTAAAAAAATAATATCTATTTCTCTGGGTTGTGCAGATTATAAGAGAAAATGTATATAAATCATGCTGGCCTCCCACTACTCTGTTTTGCAAGGCATTTCCTGGGCCCATAAGCTTCTGAGACATTCTTTGTTTGGTAATCAAGAGCCAAATTGTACACATCTCTAATTCCTTAAGTAAATGGGACTAAATTAAAATCAACCAGTAAATTCTTAGTCATTCCACATGCAGTTCACTATCTTCCCAAGCATTCAGTCAGTGTAGTAGGAAATACTTTTATGTTATCTCCAACTGCAACCTCGAAGTTCACACACTGAGAGTCCAGGGTACATGAAGTATTGCAATTTAGAAATACAACCTTTATCTTTTTCTACCTTTTCCCTCTCTTCATGCTCTTTCCTCCCTTCCAACTCTAGAAGGTGATAATAAGGGAAGGAATGCCTTGGTTTACTGTTTATAATTTATTAACATTCTATTTTAACAAATAAGTCTTCCATTGCTTTCCTCTTTTAAGAAATGAAGGGTTAAGTCCATGCAACTAGTCTTCCTCAGAACTCTTGGTTAATCCACTATCTGATCCAAAATACTGTTGGATCATGTTTCTATTTGGTTATGACTTTGGACTAGAGGGACTGATATGTTAGATCTTTTATACATTTGCTGTTTTTATACATTTGCTATTTTTCTTTTCAAAACTGTCTGGTTTATTCACAGTTCCCTGTATGCACTCTTTTCAATTTACATAGAGATAAAATATATGCAGAAAATTATGAACAGATGTGTGCTTAATACAACACTGATTATTTGATAAATATTTATTGAGTGTCTAACATATAAGCCAGAGACTATTCTAGATGCTTGGAATACATCAAAAAACAAGTTGACGGAAATCCCGGCCTATATGAAAATTATAGTCTAGTAAAAGTTAGACCACTGTTCACCTCAACAGAGAAATCCATATGTATCTTTAACAAAGATCTATATATCCATATAGGTCAAGAGAATAATTGATTTTTAAAAAGCATTCTTTCTGTACTTATTTTAATCCATAATATTATCCACATATGGACCAGCCAGGGAAGAATTAGTTCCTGAAAATCTAAGTAGGGCAGAGATTCCTAATCAAAGTGAAATAATCTGTGACACTTGTTTGTAGAATGGTAGCCAAAATCTATAAAGAAGAATAAGGTAAAAAAAAAAAAAGTACAAGCATTTAAGACAAAGTACAGAAGAGGAGCTTTCAATTAAAAATGGGTAACAGAATCAAAAACAATCTAAGAACTAGATCAGAGCAGAAGCATCTCCACATAATGTGCTAAGCATCGTGGCAATTGCCAAACATGCCATCATATTTTGTTCACTTATAAAATTCAGTGACCTTGAGGGGGTTGAATAAAGAGAGATAGGTATACATGTACAGAAATTACTAGTGCTCTCACTTCCATCATATCATATTAGTCATACCTGGAGGCAGCAGACCTGGTCCATAGCTAAAATGTCCCTTAACCTATAAGGCAGAGAGGACAGTGCAGGACCATGAATAATTATGCCTGATTGTTCTTCTTTTTTTTCTGATTATAGTAAGAAAAATATTTTTCCTATTTTATTCTCTTATATTCACCATTTATTTCATCTTCAATAAACAAGGGTGTCCCATACTTCCATTATTTAAATGCGACCAATCAAATCGCAGCTATGTATAACTTACACTCCTACTGGATATCATGAGCTAGAACATCTGAAAGGCTCCTCATAAACTACACAGAATCCTTCATCTGTGCTTATTTTCAAATGTTTTCTTACTATCAGTACATTATAATTTTGAAAATACCCAAACTTTTTTCTTGAAAATAAATGACCAAAAGAAAAGTGCCCATCCACAAAACAATGGAGACACAACTATAATAAATGAATCCTTTTTATTTCACCAAAACCTACCAAGAAGCAAGAAGAACAGAACTGACATTTTTTTTAAACTAAAGAAAATAGAATGGTAAAATTACACCATAAAAAACACCCCTGTTTCTTCCTTTGAGAAACAATAGGGAAACTTCGCATGGTATGAATCTGAAGCTAAAAATGAAAGAACATGGCTAACCTTTCTAAAACAATTGTCTCTCCTAAGGGTTTGGTTCTGCCTCTGTGATCATATAGTTTTCACATTGTTTTTATGCATTCCCTATGGCTGAATCAACTACAATATCATTGTATATTAAAATTTCAACACAGAAACACACATTTAAATTCTGTGCTTGATATAAAAGTCATGAAGAGACTGGAGGCAAGTTGGAGAAACAACTGAGTTTAATAAAGAGATCAATATAGCTGAGCAGACACATTATAGCCCTATTTTCCAAGACTTCTCACACACACAAAAGGAACCAACAAAACCCACAAAAAAACACAAAAAACAAAAACAATCCCTAGTTTTCTCAGAATGCTTTTAGTGGGAGAGTAGATATCCTCATGAAGTAATAAAAACATCATTTCTAGTATCCATCCTATTTTTGAAATAATTTTTATCTGGCTCACATATTTTTAGCAGTCCACTAACCCTCAAAAGTAAGGATGCACAATATATAAATTGATACCTAAGAATTTTTATCATTGATTTATGCACTTATGTAAATTTCTAATAAAATAAATGAATTTATTAAGAATGTCATCTGAAAATTATATTTCAGATAATAGGTAGAGGAAAAAGTCAGTCTTCCAAGAGTATCTATTTTATCCAAGTCGACATATTCACACATATAAAAAATATCACCCTTCCTTCAGGAATTATGTAAAAAGTTAGTCTTTAAACAGATACTCTATTCAT
>NW_027397067.1:27034954-27127454 GCF_003265705.2 Callorhinus ursinus | reverse complement strand
AAAAGTATGCAGTGTGTAACATCTTTCTAATGTGCATAGCTGGATTCAATGTCTACTTGCTTCAGTAAGCAATGATTTTATCACTATTTCTGTCTTAAAAATTCTTAAAATAAAATAAAGAGATAAGATAGTGTGTAAAATTAATAAATGAAAAAAGTATAAGCAAGTTAATTGAAAAATGTGGAAAGAAAAACATCTTAAATTTCTTAACATATTGCATATTCTTCTGAGGTCACATATACATCAGACTAAACACAAATCTTGTATCTAATAATTTCATCACATATCACCCTAATAATCAATATGTCATAAGAAAAATAAAACTTCCTCCTCGTAGTCATTTTCCAATTTTCAAATTTCAAGTAAAGGAAATACAAGCATATGAGATGTCCTTAATGATTTCTGCAATATATATTTTTAAAACAGTTTAACTAACTTAATTTTTATTCAACCTAAATACATTGTTTTCCTTGAATACAAGGAAGAAGCTTTATCTTACTTCTAAAAAGTTAATAACATACATTATTAAATTTATCTTTTAGAACTATTTAATGTATTTTAAACTATGGGTCTCTAAAAAATGTTAGCCTGTAGTTTAGGATAAATAAAATGAACTATTTGAGAATGTTTTAATATACAAGTATGTGCTCTTTAAAATTCGCTAGAGTTAAATAAGCATTTAAGAACAGAATAATTTTATGCTTCTGTATTATACAAAACCACATTGAAGTAGTGAATGAGGAAAATACTTGCACACTCTAAATAAAATATCAAATTGTTAAATAATCAGAATTAACCTCATTTTAACTGAATCGCACACTTCAATCCACATAGCATATGATTAAAAATCTGTGTAATACAGATGAATACCTCTTCAGTACTAAAAATTTGTTTTTAATCTACCTGAAATATTAATTTTTTGTCAATAATGTTACATGCAACACTTTTTAAAATATTATAACTGTTCTTGGAGATTGAGATATATAATTAGAACACAATTTTATCTTATGGTTTAGAAAAAAGGATAATATTTCACCATGTATACCACTGGCTCCAGCTGGTGGCTCTCTCCAACTAGCCTAAGCCAAATATCTGCTAAGGAGTCAACATTTTAATGCAAGGGCAAAGGATCAGAAATTTCCTCTGGGACTTGTTTAGCTGTGTAGCACAATGTCAGATTTGGGGTCTTGTTAGTAAGCAGTATTAGGAAGATATAGTTTTGGCAAAACTGATAGTCTTTAAAATTCATTAAAATAACCTGTTTTTTAGTTCTCCGTTATCTGAATGCTATCTGCCATACTTAAAAGGACTTTTGTTATCAACCTCACAAAAGATTTGAAATTAAGCTAGTAGATTTGAGAGCGTTGAAAGTAAGAACTTCGCAAGATTGAGTCCAAAAATGTAAACTGATATAATAGCTTGTTTTCAAAGGCAATTGAACATGTCCCAAATCCCCATCAAAACATTTGAAAGTGCAGTGCTTCACACGGCAGTGCTCATTCAAATGATGTTCTCGCATGTTCTCTGACTTCAGCCCTTGCCAAATCGCATTTTTGCATGACCAGGACAAGATCAAAATGCACCACTTCTGCTGTTTTTGTGGTACCATACAGCAGTAATAAATGAAAGAGCAGTGATATTTAGATGGATGAGTTGTGTGCCAGGAAGAGAAAACTACCAAACAAGGACCTAAAGCGATCCCCTGTCTTCACATGCTTGATTTCATTCCTTAATTAGAGCCATTAATCAATAGGTATGAGATATGAGGCTTTAGAAAGGCTTGGTGACACGACACCTTGCCACCTGTCAAAATTACAGCTTTCTGTTCATGCACCATCCCTCAAATAGTTATTTTCTGCAAGCCTGGCTGCATCCCACAATTCATTATTTACTATATAGTTCTATCCCAGTGCGATGTCAGAAGATAACCCATTGATGATAAGTAATGTTTTACATTGAATGGTTAATATTCGTGCGCGCGCATGTGCGCGCTCACACGCGCATACACACACACACACACACATTCTTGTTTTGTAGTTAAAATTTTCAAATATGTGATCATTGTCCCTGGTTGGCACATTTGCACTATATTAAAACAATAATTCTCTACTAATTAAACATTTTATTTTTTAAAAAATGTGTACTTTTTTCTAAGTTAAAGGAGGACAAAATTTTCCATGTAGAGAAAAAATAAATCTAACAATGTTCATCATAGAAAAAATTACCTATGACTGTATAACCTTATTGGAAGATGTTAAAAGACCAAAGAGGAAAGCACTTAGGTGTATCTAAAAATGGAAGGCCATTCCAAATTAAAAGTATTTCTGAAGGAGCTAACAATATAGTGAAAATGATACATACATGGGTTTTTTTTCTCTTGGAAACGTATATTTTGAAAAACAGGTCAATATTCAAAATCCATGCCAGTTTGCCTTAACATGTAATCTCTGTTAATACAGCTACAAAATGGATTATTTCAGACAAGCTTTCATAGAATCCTGTGAAGAAATACAGGTCCAGCTCTGCTTTTTACTCAGAATGGAACAGTGACCCTCAGTTAATTTTTCCTAGAGAATACCAACAACCATCAGATAGCTCTCAATCACAAATGACCTTGGCATAATTTAAATCTTGAATGAAAGAGTAGAAAAAGACTACATTTCAGTAGCCATTCCTTGTGTCACCCAATCCCCATACAGTATTTAATATAATTGCATTCTATTCAGTGTTATTACAATACCTATCCTCTGAATGTCATGACAGCAGCCCCTCTAATTGATGCTATGCTGAGACAAATACCTTTCTCAGATTAACTGTCTTAAAATATCCATGATTTTAGCTCATCATTAGAAATTTAGAAAATAGTTCATTTAAAACTGATCTTATATATAGACATTGCACAGTAAGTGATGATTGTTTCAAATGAGAAATATCACATCATTTATAAAGGAAAACATCCCCTAAATTGTTGACCTGCTGCATACTGTCTTCTGTAATGTTGCTGATCTCTTCAATGTTTCAAGATATTGCCTGCTTTGGCTAAAATGACATACTTTGAATTATAACAGAAGCAGCATATGCAGTGAGTAAAATAAACCACAGAGGTAAGAGATGAAAATATGAATTAGAAAAGTATTTGCACATACTATGTATAACAAGTGGTCACTGAGGACTTAAGAAGTGAATTTATTTATTGTGCTCATTTAGATTTCTCTTTAACTATACAAATATAACTAACACAGAAAATACCATTATGTGTAATATGGGAAACAATGGGGGAAAAATCCAAGCATTAGTATACAACTTGAGAATTTTGTTTGTGAAAAATTATGTAGGTTACTAATAAGTTTCCAGATAAACTTTATGCAATAGCCCCCCAATGTAACTACTTATTATTTTCAAATGGTTTTTACATATATGATTGAATTTTCATTTTTTTCAAATGAGTTCTGAAAGTTGACACATGAAATATATTGTACATATTAATACATGTATTTATTATGCATTTACTCTGAATTGATGGTATACATCCTAGTAATTTACATATATAGTAAAAATCTTGAGATCAATATTCATCAGTGGTCAGCAATGTAGTAGAATGCCTATAGTAATTTTGTTTTGAATTTAGTGTTTGCTTATTTAACAGTAATAGAATTTGTCACCACAACCAACTGGGGTTTGTTGATTTTATATGAAGCTATAATTGTATTCATGTTTTCTTTGTTGTTTATCTAAAAAATTGAAAAATTTGGGACTGTAATTATGATAATTAATAAGTAAACACTTAAGTGGAAATAAATGTGATATCCTGGATTCATTTAGTCTTCTAAATTGCTGATCATTTTAGAGGTGCCGGGGTGGCTCAGTTGGTTAAGTATCAGACACGATTTCAGCTCAGGTCATGATCTCAGGGTCCTGGGATCAAGCCCTGTGTTGGGTTCTGTGCTCAGTGGGAGTCGGCTTGAGGATTCTCTCCCTCTTCCTCTGCCCCTCCCCCTGCACGCTCGTGTGCTCTCAATCTGTCTTCTAAAATAAATAAATTAATTTAAAAAATAAAAATAAATTGCTGATCATTTTAGCTTACATTTTCTAGGCAAACCCTGGTCTAAAACAGCATTCTGAAAATTATGTTCTTTAGTACACTAATCTCAGAATATTCCATCACAAAAAAGGGGTTCATAGGATAAAAACTGGGGACTCATTATAAATAATACTCTATACTTGTTTCTTGTGTATTCTCTAGCGTATTTGTATTTTAAATACGGTAGTATTTGCAGGGGATAGATTCCAAGACCCCCACCCAGTGGATGCCTGAAACTGGATAGTACTGAACTCTATATATACATCTTTTCTTATACATGCCTATGATATAATTTAATTTATAAATTAAGCACAATAAGAGATTAACAACAATAATAAAAAAAACAATTCTAACAACATACTATAGTGAAAGTTACGTAAATGTGGTCTCTCTCTCCCAAAATAATCTTATTGTATTGTACTCACCCTTCTTCTTGTGATGATGTGAAATGATAAAATGCCCTCATGATGAGATGAAGCGAGGTGAATGACTAGGCATTGCGATGCAGTGTTAGGCTGATATTGACCTTATGATGGTACATCAGAAGATCGTATACTTCTGGATTGCAGTTGACCAGGGGTAACTGAAACTAGAAAGGGAAACTATAGATAAGGGGGGATTACTGTATTCAGAACAGTTTTATAAACATAAGAACCATTTAGCTGTGGCCCTTATTAATCAAACATTTTTCTACAAATGACTTTTGTATAAAAGCACTTTTCAACATTCCTTTGCCTAGTTTTTCAATAGAAGGTTCTTCGGGAAACACTAAGTTTCAAGAACTAAAAAAACAAGAAATAGGAATTAAGGCCATGAAGATGGTCCATCTTTCTGGGAAAAAGAGTATGGATGAATCAAGCAGACTTTCATGCTAATTTTAACTGCACCTAACTAATGATTGAAGAAATAATTTAAACTCTTTGAAGCTAAGTATTCTCATCTCAACTAGTAACTATGCTTAACCATTGGTTTATTATAACAATTAGATTAGATATAATGAAGTTAAGCACTCTATTAGAACCTACTCTTAGATTTTTTTTTTAAGCAGCTCCAAATTACCACAATGCAGTGCAAATGTCTACCAAGATATTGGATTGTGTCCTCTCTTTTGGATGACCCTTGTATTTACATAACTTGTGAAGCCACGATGGACACATTATGACCTCCTTCTTGTCCCAATCCCCACTCCATATTCTATCTCTTTATACCATAGTAGGTGAAATTGATTTTTTTTAAAAGATTTTATTTATTTCTATGCCAGAGAGAAAGCACACACAAGCGGAGGGAGTGGCAGGCAAAGGGAGAAGCAGGGGCCCTGCTGAGCAAAGAGCCCAACACAGGACTCAATCCCAAGACCCTGGGATCATGACCTGAGCTGAAGGCAGATGCTCAGCCGAGCCACCCATGTGTCCCTGATTATACATTTTTAATGATTTATTTATTTGAGAGAGAGAAAGAGATAAAGAGAGAGAGAGAGAACAAGTGGGAGGGACAGAGGGAGAGAGAGAATCTTAAGCCAACCCTTAAGCTCGGAGTCCAACACAGGGCTCCAACTCAAGACCCTGAGATCATGACCTGAGCTGAAACTAAGAGGTGGACACTCAACCAACTGTGCCCCCTCAGGCACCCCAAAATTGGTTATCTTTAAAAAAAAACCTCTGGCCCTATCCATTTTTTATGGCTGAGTAATATTCCAGTGTGTGTGTGTGTGTGTGTGTGTGTGTGTGTGTGTGTGTGTGTATGTGTACATATATATATGATATATATATCATATCTTCTTTTTTGGGGGTGTTCTTTTTTAATTTATTCATTTGAGAGAGAGAGAGAGAGCCTGAGCAGGAGGCAGGAGCAGAGAGAGAGGGAGAAGCAGACTCCCCACTGAGCAGGGAACCTGACATGGGGCCCAATCCCAGGACCCTGAGATCATGACCTGAGCAGAAGGCAGATACTTAACTGACTGAGCCACCCAGGCGCCCCCACATCTTTTCATCATTCACCAGTTGATGGACACTTGGGCTGTTTCCATAGTTTGGCTATCATAGACAATGTTGCTATAAATATTGAAATACATGTATCCCGTTGAATTAGTATTTTTGTATTCTTTGGGTAAAACCTAGTAGTGCAATAGCTGGATTGCAGGGTAGTTCAGTGTTTAACATTTTGAGGAACCTCCATACTGTTTTCCAGAGTGGCTACACTAGTTTGAGAGTATTACGCTAAGCAAAATAAATCAGTCAGAGAAAGACAAATACCATATGATTTCATTCATATGTGGAATTTAAGAAACAAAACAAACAGAAGGAAAACCAAGAGAGAGAAAGGCAAACCAAGAAATGGATTCTTAACTATAGAGAAAAAACTGATGGTTACCAGAGGGGAGGTGGATGGGGGATAGGTTAAATAGGTGATGGGGATTAAGGAGTGCACTTCTTTTTTTTTATTTTATTATTATGTTAATCATCACACATTACATCATTAGTTTTTGATGTAGTGTTCCATGATTCATTGTTTGCATATAACACCCAGCGCTCCACGCAGAACATGCCCTCTTTAATACCCATCACCAGGTTAACCCATCCCCCACCCCCCTCCCCTCTAGAACTCTCAGTTTGTTTCTCAGAGTCCATAGTCTCCCATGGTTCATCTCCCCCTCCGATTTCCCCTCCTTCATTCTTCCCCTTCTGCTATCTTCTTCTTCTTCTTCTTCTTCTTCTTTTTTTTTAACATATAATGTATTATTTGTTTCAGAGGTACAGGTCTGTGATTCAACAGTCTTACACAATTCACAGAGCTCACCATAGCACATACCCTCCCCAATGTCTATCACCCAGGTACCCCATCAGTCCCACCCCCACCACTCCAGCAACCCTCAGTTTATTTCCTGAGATTAAGAATTCTGCATATCAGTGAGGTCATATGATACATGTATTTCTCTGATTGACTTATGTTGCTCAGCATAATACCCTCCAGTTCCAACCACATTGTTGCAAATGGCAATATTTCATTCCTTTTGATGGCTGCATAATATTACATTGTATATATATACCACTTCTTATGATGAACACAGGGTGATGTATGGAAGTGTTAAATTACTATATTGCACACCTGAAACTAATATAACACTGTATGTTAACTATCTGGAATTAAAACTAAAACTTAAAAAAAAAAAGTTCTAGCAAGGAGCTAATATAATCCCAGAATCACAGGTTTAAGCAATTTGAGATTATCTCAGTTCTAAAACATGTCCTAAGGTACTCAGACTAGACCTGGATACCAATGAGGCATCATGGCGTATAACACCAGCACCATAATTATTCATCCTACATACCTTGTATGGATCCAGTCATTTGTCTTTTCCCAAATTCTTAGGGCATTGTATCACTGAAGTGATCTTTAAAGGGCATTTATACTGCATTCTGCTATACTAACCCCTGTTAAGGGTTAACAACATTGATCAATTAAATGATGGTCCTCATTTTGGGAAGCAACATTTCTCAACATAGTTGCATATAATTTTAATTTTTTATATTCAACCTTCTTAGAAAATAGGTCTTTTTTTTTTCAAAAGGAAGAAAAAAATATCATATACAAGTTGCTGAGCTGTGAAATAAAAGTGTAAAAGATTCTGGGAGGGGGTTTAAGATACCCAGGAGTTAAAGACTACATTCTTTTACTTAATAGTTTTATGTAATAATAATAATAAATATGTTTTACCTATTAATCTTGCTTATTGTCTGTCTACCCCCTCAAAAATATAAGCTGGAAAATATAAGCTCATGTTTTGTTTTAACTCACTGTCATACCTCTAACAATACCTGGCACATCACAAGAGTTGAATAAATGCTTGTTAGATAAATTAATCTAGAGAGTTGTAAATGAGAGCATGTCAAGTGCAAATATTTGTAAAGACTACCAAAAAGAAAATCCGAGATATTTCTTATTTTAAAAATTCTGTGGCTAGAGAGAGTACTAAAATTATTAGAAACTGTATTTTAGAAAATAAAAATAAATATCTTTAGGTTGTATTAATGAGAGTAAAAGCTGCTCTTCAAAAATAATTATAAATCTCTGAGTATAAGTTATGATCATAGGAAAATATAAATCTCTATCGTCATTAAAAACTTCTGTCTTCCATTCATAGGAACCTTTCCTGACTTCAATGAAAGCAAGGCTGATTTAAAACTTATGGGAAGTTTTTCACAAAATATGGAATAGCTAGTAGCAAAAGGACACTAGAAAAAAAACATGATGAGTAATAAAAGGTGTTGCAACTTAACCCACTGAGAAATTAATATAAAGATATTAGTCTTAAGAGTGAGGGAAAGAGGACATAAATAAATTTAAATAGATATGGACATGATTACCAATAGTATTTATAAATGGCAGCTAAAAGAATTTATGATATTCTTAAATGAGATTTGATAAAGGACATGAACTAGAGGCCCAGCCTCACATATCCTGTTTGAATTCTGTGAGCAAAAGCATGTGGAAAAGTTCACATGATTCAAGGGTTTTATCCCAGATATCGGTTGCCAGGCTTTTATTTCCCTATGCTAAATAGTAAAGCATTATCACAGGTATAAAATAATCTCCATCTGTGTGCGTGCCATTAAACAAGGTAATTTGGCAAGGAGTCACATTCCTTAAACAACATGTGTAAAATTTTTCCAAGGCAATGCAGGTAATATTATTCCCTGATGTGTGTGTGTGTGTGTGTGTGTGTAATCTTAATTCTGTATTTTTCATTCATTCATTCATTCATTCATTCAATTAAAAGTGTTTTGGGCACTCAAGTATTAAGCTAGTTACTGGGGCGGGGGAAATGAATAAAATATATTTATCTACCTCAGGAGACTGACAATTCAGAAATATGAATATATAACCAAAAAACTGACACTACAGTTGGATAAACACTATGGCTTTAACGAAATGTTTTTCATTACACATGGACTGAAGCTCAAAGCACAATAATAAAAATATTATTTTTGTTTTATGTATTTAAATCATCACTGTAAAATTCCCTTTTCCAATATCTGATAAGCCTGGCAGTTAGGTAAAATGTGCATAATAAATATGTTTTGTAACTACATAATGCTAACTCATTTTGTTGTTACCGTAATTATCATTTGAACACAGAAATTTTAATTCCATAATTTAGTCTTTTAATACAATCAGTTACAGTAAAAAATCTTCAAAGTCTTTTATATTGCTCCAAATAAAACACAAAGCTGCTCTCACAAATTCAACAGGAAAAGGCCTGTTTCTGAGAAAGCATTTGAGTATATATTTTATTTGCACAACATACTTATTCAAGGCTTATATGCCAGGTAAATCTACAGACCTTTTTGCTATAAAAAGTTATGCAAGAAATATATACCCTTGATATTCCTTAGAGGAAAGACTTCAAAAGCATTACTTTCAAATAGGGATAAAATTTCCAAGAAGTTCTTCATATCCCTGATTGTAAGCTAGACATCTGCAGGAAGAGAGAAATTTGAATTTGTTGGGAAATAAGTGAAAACAAATTCTGCACTTGATGAATATTACTGAGTACTCAAACATAGATGCCTGTCAGAAATAAGTCATCTGCAACAGTAAAAACACTTTAAATTTACCCAGCACCTTCTTCCGAGGAATTCGTTTAGCACTAAGTTGGAAAATGCAAAGGGAAGCACTATTACACTTTAAAAAGATATAGGAAGAAGAAAATAAAACTTTGTCTCCCTATAAAGACAA
This sequence comes from Callorhinus ursinus, assembly GCF_003265705.2. Classification (NCBI taxonomy): domain Eukaryota; kingdom Metazoa; phylum Chordata; class Mammalia; order Carnivora; family Otariidae; genus Callorhinus; species Callorhinus ursinus. Next base: position 27,117,637 of record NW_027397067.1, on the reverse strand, counting down.
TAGACCATTTAAGCAGGAGTTAAACCAGTCAAGTAACAAATTTTACTGATTTAACTCAGGGAATTGACCAGTTGCTTGAGATAAATGAATCAACAAGTTTTTAGTATCATCTATATAGATGATCACATTATTTTTGAATAAAAATTAAATAATATCAGAGGGCATTAATTGGAAAGTTAACATTTTAAAAGATATTATTTTGAAGTAAAAATAGACTACTTCAGATGTCAAATGAAATTATTTAATAACAAAATGCACCTGAGAGTATAGAGGACAATCATCATATCAGAAACAGTAATAGGAACCATCATTGATAAACTTCTAATTGATAGTATTAAGACCTCATTCTTTTATCCATCTATCACATTTTTATTGAGTTTCTTCTTTGTGTCAAGCAAGTTACTGGGCTCTGGGGGATTTCAATAATGAATAACAACACCAGAAAAAAAGAGAGAGAGAGAGAGAGAGAGAGAGGATTTCTTCCTTTACAGAGTCTTATTCAGTGAGGACATTCCTCTTTATAAAATTTATTGTTTAAAATCCGATTTTCCTCTTAACATGAAATTTAAAGAGAAATGGTAGTGACAAAAATTTGTATTAGTTATTTCTTAATCCTCTGTAACTCCAAGTTTCTAGTCTTTAATTTTATATATAAAATATATTCTATATCTAATATATACTATTTAGTAGAATACATATGCAAATAAGTGTAATACATATTTATACATACATATACATATATACGCTATATATATACATATATTAATACACACACAGTATAATCACATTGCAATACCTAAAAACTTGACCCAGTAAAAGCCTCTGAGAACTTTTTGAACTTACATATGGTAATTTTCACAATAAGGCAGTGTTTAGGATAGATTCTCTTGAAAGCAGAGCCTGAGGCAAGGATTAAAATGCTGATCCTTTAGTTGCAAAGTACCAGCCAAGGGCCAAGGATAAAAAAAATGGAAGTGAGGCAAAGGTGCAAAGCACTACTATATGGTATTATCATACTGACTATCATGTAAGAAGTAAGAAGTACCATTAAGACACGAAGCAAGTTGTTCAGAGATGGGATAGCTTGATAATGCTGAGAGTTACAAGTTATCTTGAAGCTTATATGACATCTCTTGGAGAATCTACAAAATAAAGACCAATGTGTAATACAAGTTTAGGGAGACTCAACAAACTTGGGCTTCTCAGAATCCTGCTTTGTAGGACCCAGGTAAATGTTGCTCCCTAGACAAAGTAACTCATTGGTACCTAGACCCTCCATAAAACTATGTTTATTTCCAAGCATCAAAATTATGTATAGATTTTGGTAAAAAATCAGGATATATTGTTGTTAGTTTGACATCAAATCATTATATATATATATATATTTAATATTACACAATAAGAAATGTTTCTGTGATGCATTCAAGTGTTTTTAATCACTGTTTTTGTTAATTATTGAGATTGCCATCATCCCTATTTTTCTAGAATTTTTTATTGTCTCATAAAGCATTTCCTTCATTCAGTGAGTATTCTCTGATTTCTCTAAACACTGAGCAATCTTAAACTTTCAACGGAGGAGTCTAATCTCATTCATCATACCTTCTAAAATACTTCAGACTTTAATAACGCCAATCTTAGGTATAAATTCTTACTTTACAGCCATTAACAGGTCATGCTTTTACTACTTTGTCCGACAATTTTTTTCATTGAGAATGGTGAATGAAATGCTGATAGCCTAGTGGAGTGAATAAATAGCTTTGTCATCTTATGTTTATTAAAGTTTTTTTTTAAGATTTTATTTATTTATTTGACAGAGAGAAAGAGTGAGAGACAACAAGGGGGAGCAACAGGTAGAAGGAGAGGGAGAAGCAGACTCTTTGACAAGTAGGGATCCCAATGTGGGGCTCTCCATCCCGACTCTAGGATCATGACTTGAGCTGAAGGCATAACTTAACCGACTGAGCCACCCAGGTGCCCCCGTTTATTAAAGTTTTAAAAGCAATTGCAGTAACTAACTTAATCTATTTACATTTATGCTGATTAAATAATCCAACTAAGTGGCAGTAGATTCCAACTTTCACTTAAAAATGAGTATAGGGGCGGCTGGGTGGCTCATTCGTTAAGCGTCGGCCTTTGGCTCAGGTCATGATCCCAGGGTCCTGGAATCGAGCCCCACATCAGGCCCCCCACTCCAGGGGAAGCCTGCTTCTCCCTCTCCCACTCCCCCTGCTTGTGTTCCCTCTCTCACTGTGTCTCTCTCTGTCAAATAAGTAAATAAAATCTTTAAAAAAATAAAAATAAGTATAATAACAGGCCACACTCCAAGGAAAAACACTCCAAGGAGAGAGATAGGGCAGAGATTTGGCAATTTTAAGTCAGTTTTCAGTATTTAGAGTTACAAAATACAGTTGAATTTGTTAGCAACACATTTGAAATAGTCTTGGGTCTAAAAATGATCATTGCCAGAGTATTAAAAGACACTAACTCAATGATAAAAATTTTTTTTTGCTTTGGATATTATTAGGCACCTGAATAAATGAAAATCTGATATAATAAATTAAAGGAGCAACGTCTAATTTTGTTCCATTCAAATAACAAGAACAAAAGAATATACACACACATTAAATCTCTAAAATACTCAGTTAAATACAAAAATACTGTGAGGAAAATATATGAAATAAAATTCTAGAAATAAGCAAGAGAACTATACAATAAGTTTAAAAGTTGTGACATCTAAATTCCAGTCTTGACTCTGTCCACAACTAGCAGTGGACCTTTAGTAAAGCAAATATTCTTTCTGATTTTAAAGTTCTTTATTTATGCGCCAAATCAGAGTTGAAATAGATGTCACAAAGCCCATCTACTACTGCACAAATATGGCAGACAATGCAAACAGATCCCAGCAATCTTTGCCACTGTGCCCAAAGTAACAAAATTAATTCTTATCCTACCACTTCAAGCAGTCACTAGTAACTAATGAACCTGGCACTAGAGAAGAAATAATTTTGGCATCTTTTGATTAGATAATCTCTAGTAGATCTAGCATTTTTTTTATAATGAAGCCTGCAACTTTTTTTTTTCTTTTTCAAAGATTTTATTTATTTGACAGAGAGAGAGAGGCAGCTAGAGAGGGAACACAAGCAGGGGGAGCAGGAGAGGGAGAAGCAGGCTCCCAGCTGAGTAGCTCTAACATTTCTTTCTTTCTTTTTTTTAAATATTTTATTTACTTATTAGACAGAGAGAGACACAGTGAGAGAAGGAACACAAGCAGGGGGAGTAGGAGAGGGAGAAGCAGGCTTCCCGCCGAGCAGGGAGCCCGATGTGGGGCTCGATCCCAGGACCCTGGGATCATGACCTGAGCTGAAGGCAGATGCTTAACGACTGAGCCACCCAGGCGGCCTCTAGCTCTAACATTTCTTAACTCTAAGCGTCAGTTCTTTGTCTACACATTGTGTAATTAATTGTTCTTTAACAAAATGTAACCAAATTATGGTTTTCAGTGAGCTCATTTACAGAACACCTATGTACTGTTGACATTCAGAAACAGGGAACTATTCTATCTAGCTGCTAAGGCCTAAGGGAGAAATCAAACAGCTATTTAAATTAATGACAGTTGAAAATTAATTCAATTTGAGTGACTTAAGTATCACAGAGGCAGAATAAATTACAGAGTTAGAAGGTCAAGATATGTGGATTAAAACGCTATCTTCTTATCTTTATCCAAGTTGAAGTATTCATTCATTCAACAAAAATGTTTGAAGCCCAACCACTCTACTAGGTGGTAATACAGTGTGAAATGAAACTGATATAATCTCTGTTTTTATGGTGCTCACAGTCTAGTGCAGGAGTAAGGGAATATAAATACATTTTTAATATGAAATTAAAAATTTGCAAAATGAATTATTTTATTAGCAGGAGCAGTCATGAAAAATATGATTAAAAATGGATATTCAAGCTAAGATCTGAAGAAGCTAGACTAGAACTAGAGTTGGTACTCTGAGGAGGAAAGAAATGGGCAATCTTTGAATATGTTTTACAGGAAGGTGAAATATTGAAAAGGATTAATTGGCAAAGGATTACATTTAGGAGATAAAGGAGATAAAGTCTGACATCAAATTTCTGGCTTTACTCCTAAGTAGATATAGGCACCATTGACTGAAATGGATAATTAAGAGGAGTGAAAGATTTGGAGGAAAGCTTAAGAGCTCAGCTTTTGAATTAGAAGCTTATAATGCCAATAAAACTTTCAAGAGATGATGCTAAGTAGGAACTTGATCTGTGGGTCTGGAAATTAGAAAAAGTGTCCAGGATAAATATTAAATGTGAGGACCATAAACATATGTACTGTATTTAACACCATGGGTGAGATTGCCTAGGGAGAGGATTCTTCATGAGAAGTTATAAGAGTTACGTGTGAGTCTTGAGGATTTTTAGTGATCTTACAGAAAATTTCCTCAAAGTGTCGTCTGTGAAATAACAGCATAAGCATCACTTGAAATCTTGTTAGAAATACAGTTGACCCTTGAACAACATGGGGGCTAGGGGCGCCAATACCCCACACAGTCAAAAATCCATATATAACTTTTAACCCTCCCAGACTTAACTAATTAATCGGGTGCTATTGACTGGAAACCATACCAGTAAATATCTAAAATGTTATTAAAGAAATCATAAGAGAAAGAAAATACATTTACAGTACTATACTGTATTTATAAAAAAAAAAATCCATGTGTAAGTGGATCTGTGCATTTCAAACCTAAGTTGTTCAAAGTTCAACTGTATGGTGTCTCAAGACCCCCTGCAGGCCTCCTGACTCATAACCTGCATTTAGAAGACCACTTGATGATCGATATGTTTAGCTGTGAGAAGCACTTGAGTAAAAGAGAAGGGGTTGGCAAAGGAAACTGAAAAAGAAAAACGAAAGGAAAACCAGCGTCACAGAGGCCACTATAAAAGAATGCATGAAAAATGAAGTAGTAGTCAATAGTGTGCAATGCTGTTGGGAGGACCTATAAGATGACAGAAAAAGTGTGCATTAAATTTACCAGTATGGGGTTTGATAAGTGATATTAGCCAGACCAGTTTTGATGGATGCAAGTAGAAGCCAAAAATTTAGCTAGTTGAAAAATGAATGGAACTTGATGAAATGGCAACAACCATATGTAAACAACTCTTTTTGAAGAAGTATGCCCTTGAAAAAGACTGAGGAAAGGTCTAGAAGTGAAGAGAATGAGAGGGTGAAGAGAGAGTCAAAGTGGATGATATTCACGCAAACACTAACAGATGATGTTTGAATGTTAATGAGAATAATGTTATAAAAGAAAAAACTTGAAACTAACAAGAGGTGGACAAACTGAAGTTCAGTATTAACAAAGGGGAAAAGCGAGGAGTTTGCCTTTGAGAGGTGAGAAGTTCTCTTCCGTTTTTAAAGGAATAAAGCAGATGAGTATAAATGAACCACAGGCTCAAAGATTTGGAGGACAGACACTCATCTATGGTTTCTAATATGAGAGGAGGCCATTTGCTAAAAATGAAAGGGGGAAGGGGGGGTCAGATATTTGAGAAAAGGGAATATTTTTATTCTTCCTAGATAAAAATGTTATTTTATTCAATTCATAACAACCATTCCAGATATACCATTTTATACCCTAATATTACAGATAACAGATTTCAGGTCAAATAAATTTAAAAGCTTGAATACAAACCTAGCAAATTTATTTCAGATCCATTGCTTGTCAACTACAACAATGTCTTTTTTATGGAGAGAATGTATTTCAGAAATATAAGAGTATGGTGTGATGATGAATTTTAATGACAACCGTCAGCCAGATGGTATTATCACCAGTAAAATACTGTCCTTGCACAAATGAAAAATGACTTAATTTCACTCTGACTCACTTTTTGTCTTCACAGTGAATATACTATCATGGACCATTAAGAAAGTATAATAATAATTAATAATAGCAAAAATAATTAACCTTTATATAACAGTTCATAAAACATTTTAGCATACTTTATTTTACTACATATTATCCCATAATGTTTAATTATTGAGTATATTTTCTTATAAAAATCAGGTTTTTTAAAGATATTTTTGATGTTGGGTCAGAAGTAAATGTTGCTAGGATAGTTTCTCACGCATAGCATTGTTTTAAGGTCAAATTAGATAAATTAGATGAAAGCATGTTATTCAAAGGAAAAGGTTAAAACTTCATTATTAAGGATGAAAAAAGAAAAAAGAAAGTTCAAGGAATGAATGTCATTGCAATTTTTAAAACTATGAGCAGAGTCCTGACTTATTCAGTAGATTTTGATGAAAGTTATCTTTTATGGTTGATATCAACTACTGTACTTGACCATAAAACAGTGAAATGTTAAGTGTTCATTTGTTATAAGCATACTTTTGAGATGACCAGGATAGTTTGACTCTGAAACAAGTCTATGAAATAAGAAACTTCCATAAGAAACTATTAAGTACACTAGAAAAACAATATGTTTTGAGAAACCTTAGAAATGTTTAGAAGATTACTCTGCATGGCCCTTTGTAAATGTTGCCAGGACAGTAGAAGATTTGAGAGATATCAACTTAGGGTTTGGTAACAGCCAAAGGACAACTGAGAAATGATCAGCATGCCAAGATGTAAGAGGAAATCACAACAGCCCAGAGCGATGACACAAAGGATAAAAGGGTCAGGCACCTAAAAAACAAACAGTGATTGCCAACTCTGTAAGAAGTATCCTATGGGCCTAGGGCAAGAAAAACAAATGAGCAAACAAACAATTCATCTTTGTCAAGAGGCCAAACCATATACTCAGAAAAACAGGCTCTGGCCAAATCTGGCCAAAGACTATCTCTTGGGAAGTTTGAGGATTCGGGCCTATGAAATAATACAACAAACTAACAAGAGAAGTAGGAAGCTGTAAAAATACAAATGATTAAAATTCAGCAGGATAAAATACACCCACTCCATCCAAAGAGTTCAATCTCCTTTTACTTTTATACTGTACCTTAGGATAAAGCTAACTTTTATTTTTAACTACAGATTTTCTTTTTTATAAACGTGTGGCGAATCCTGATGGGGATAACGCTATACAGGCATCATTCTTTTTTTTTTTTTTTCTTTTTCATTCTAAATGGGAGGTCATTTGCTAAGGATGTCAGAATCTGGATGTAATTAATTGCCAATTAGTCTAACTTAAAAAGGTTTTTTTGAATTTTAAGGGTTAAGGTTTTTATAAAGAAAACAACAACACAAAATACTTGTTGAGGGGCGCCTGGGTGGCTCAGTCAGTTAAACGTCTGCGTTCTGCTCAGGTCATGATCCCGGGGTCCTGGGATCGAGCCCCACATCAGGCTCCCTGCTCAGTGGGGAGCCTGCTTCTCCCTCTCCCCCTGCTCATGTGGCTCTCTCTCTCTCACTCACTCATGCCTTCTCTCAAATAAATAAATTAAAATCTTAAAAAACAAACAAATAAAAATACTTGTTGAAAGTAATCAAACTCATACTAAAGAATAAAGTCTATATAGTTTTAGTAAACAGGAAACTGAAAGACAAGTTTACATAAAATGCAAATAACATAAAGATTGCATCTCTGTAGAGTTAGTTTCAAATTTTTCTTCAGTAAATATTGCTCAAAACATTATTAAACAACACTAGGGAAATATCTGTTTAGGTATTTCCTGTCTCAACCTGATTATACACTAGATTCTTGTTCAATCAATATTGATGACGTTTTTTGTAATTTTTGTATTCATTTAATCTTTTTTCTTTATGATAATCACTGCTAAAATGATCCCTTCTTTCCATCTATAGTGAAAACTATAATAAATCAAAATGAACTCCATCAGTATTTTTACATTGATCATTATTAAAAATTTAAAGTTCAAAATTTTCTTCCATTCTGTTTCAGTACATTTGAGTCATATTTTTCTATTTACAAAGCAGAGGTCTCTTCAGTACTGGAGCATATAGAATTATGACTTCTCCAGTGCCCGGGTTTCAAGAATACTGATGTTTACCATATTAGTACTAGAAAATGGCTTCTTTTATCCATTTTTCACAGTACTGGCAAATGAAAGTTTATAGATCAACTGGATTTTTAGAGGGAAAAGAATCCCTTTTAATTTGAAAACCATGTGTCAAAGTATCTCCATCACTGAAAAGCATGTAACTCTATAAGACTTCCTGTTACACAATTCATATGCACTTAAATAAGACTAAAAATAATTTTAATTGAAAACAAAAACATGTCAATAAAATCTTTTCTATGGAAAACTAAATATCCTGATGGAAAATGTCAATAATCATAGTATCAGAACTTTGACTCAAGAAAACTCACTAAATGGCCTGACAATTAATTACTACTATGCAAAATACCAATAAACATACCAAGCACCTGCATTTATTTCTAAGTTTGCACCATTCCATAGTTTAATACAGATTTACAAAGTATGCTATTCATCTCTTCATTTACAATTTTAAGTTATTTTATTTTGTATTGAGTAGGAAAGCAAATATCCAGAGAATAAAACAAATATATGTGGGAATATCCAATAAGTATAGTATATATTAATGAAATCTTGATAGGAATTGGTACACCTCTAAGAAGACCAGTAGGTGTGTAAAAGTTAGATAATTATTATTATTTTACACATTGTCAGAATATATTTTAATATTGGGCACTAATTTTTAAAAGAATAAAAGAGGAGCACTGGGTGGATCAGTTGGTTAAACATCCGACTTGATTTTGGCTCAGGTCATGATCTCAAGATCGTGAGATCAAGCCCCACATCAGGCTCCATGCTGAGCGTGGAGCCTGCTTAAGATTCTCTCTCTCCCTACCCGCCCCCACCACCAGCTCACGCATGCACTCTCTCTCTCAAAATAAAATAATGAGTCATTTTTATTATTTATGCATTATTTTATACATTCAATTATTTATTGATAGATCATTAATAGCTCCCAGTTAACCTGGAACAGTCCCCTTTCAGTTAGTACCTCTCTTTCAAGATGAGTATTCAGTATGTTCATTAATAAAACAGTGTGCTTGGCACCAGCAGCTAGGGAAGGCTAATTCCAGGCTCTGGTCTGGTCAGAGAAGTATTTAATATTCAGCCCTGAAGGCCATTTGCAGCAAAATGCACAAAGCCATCATGCCACTAGTCAACTGGGTCACTGGACATTACAATTAGATGCAATTGAAATTTATACTGGAAATAGAGGCTTAGCCAACTTCTCTAAAGAGCAGTCAATGTCTTTAGACAGTGATTTTTTTCCCCCAGTGATTTATTATGTAAACCTAAAAATCGTATATTTAATTTTTTGACAGTGATTCTTTTTTTTTTGCCATAAATATTTTCACAGCTCTGAGTTCATAAAACTAAAAGTACATATTTAATGAGAAACTACCAAATGTCTGTTTTCTTTTTTCTCTAGAAATTTGGTGGTGATTTTGTAACTTACATAAAATATTTTTTGGCATTTGTCAATCGCCATGGATTATACTCTAATATCACTGATCATAAAATCAACAAGACATATATTTTATGACAAAACTTTTACCATATACTTCAAAATTTAAGAATTTGTATTATGAAACTACATATAGACATTCACACACTGTATGAAATATGACTTCTCAGTTGAACAAGATGAGATTACTAATTCTAAATTTCTTTTTTTTTTAAAGATTTTATTTATTTATTTGACAGAGAGAGACATAGCGAGAGCGGGAACACAAGCAGGGGGAGTAGAAGAGGGAGAAGCAGGCTTCCCCGCAGAGCAGGGAGCCCGATGTGAGGCTCAATCCCAGGACCCTGGGGTCACAACCCGAGCCGAAGGCAGATGCTTAACGACTGAGCCACCCCAGCGCCCCACTAATTCTAAATTTCTTATGCACACATAAAAAGTAAAAGTAAAGTGTGATAACTGTTAATGTATTTGGTCCATCTAGCCAATAAAGAATTTGATAGAGTTGCATGAGCCACCTTTTTTTTTGCCCATGTCATTAGAAGCTTGAAAGAAAAATCAGTTAACTCCCAAAACAGTACCTTTTTTTCTTCCACTTAACAAAATCAAAGTATGGATTTGGAAATTATATCGATAAAGTAGAACATCTGACGTTATGATCAGTGCTGTCGTAAATTTAATTAAAAAGTTTAACATTGAAAATAAAAATATTTTTTACATAGAAAATACCAATACAGATTGTAGTATTTTGATAAAACATGTATTTCATGTACACATACATTTACTAAATTAAGAGAGCTCTGGAATAGAAATGACTTGGGAATTAGATTAAAATGCACAAAATTCAAAACTGAGTTGAAACTGTGACCAAGTATTCTACTGATATAAATAAAAACTAAAGTTGTAGAGATTTACAGAAATTCATACATAGTGTAAGGATATCCACAGAATAAATGATCTACAAAAATTGTCTGCCATTAATGGTGATACAAAAATAAATCACATTAGTATGGCATACACGCTTTCTTTGTTCCTTTCATAAATTGAAATTTTAAAATGTTCGATCCTTTGAAAAAATTTACTTTAATAAATAAACAGGTTTGTTAATGAGCCCTATACCTCTTCAAAATAAATCAGAAAGCTTCAATTAAAGTATCAATGAGTACTAACAAATTTCAACATGAAACATTTAAAAAAATTTTATAAGACTTTTATTTGTTTGAGAGAGCACAAGCAGGGGGGAGGGGCAGAGGGAGAAGCAGGCTCTCCACTGAGCAGGGAGCCCATGCAGGACTCGATCCCAGGACCCTGGGATCATGACCTGAGGCAAAGACAGATGCTTAACTGACTGAGCCACCCAGACACCCCAACATGAAACACTTTAAACAAATTGCCATTTTTTTGGGGGGGTGGAAGCTTACAAACTGAAGCTAAAACTAAATATAAGACTAAATTTTGTAATTCTAAAACTTAACCTTGGAATATATCGACCTATGGTTAGAACATCTTGGTGAGCCAATTTATATTCTTTATCAGAATAAAATGAAATTGAGAATACCTATTCTTTTTGAGATATCTCAATATAGGAACATATTCAAAAGAAGTATAAAGATAAAATTGTTATGATTTCTTTCATGTAAAAAATAGTTGTCAGACAAAGCTACTTTGAATGGAGCAAAAAAATAATCTTAAAATACTTGAGTAGAAATAATTGCACATTTTAATTGTGATCTTTAAACATCATCCATTTATCAGGACTGGCTTTGAACTTACCAGTACCTCAGCATCTGTAGAAAGTTTTTTCTCTTTTAAAATATTATTGTCTGGGTCTATGCTATAGACTACAGCAGCTACAAGCCACGTAGGCCCCTAAGATGCGAAATGTAGCTAACACAAATTGAGATATCCTGTAAGTATAAAATATATTGAATTTTGAATACTAATTTGAAAAAAAAATCATTAATCTTTATTTAGAGATCATATATTGAAATTACAATATTTTGGACATACTAGATCAAATAAAATAAATTATTAAGAATTTTTACCTGTTTCTTTGCTCTTCTTAAAATGTGACTACTAGAAAATTTAAAATTGCATTTTGGTTCACATTTGTGACTCACATTACATTTTTATTGCATAGCACTGCTCTAAGTCCAGAAAAGAGTCAATTGAAGGTTTAACGATTTAAAATATACTAACTATAAATTTGACATTTAAAAGTTATAATTGAATTTATTTTTATAATATAAAAAGAAAAACACTGTGTGTAAAAAAAATTTTTGATAAATACCAGTGATATGATATTAGAGAATAATAATAAATAAATTAGGCAAATAACTAAATATGAATTAATTAAATAAATAGTAAATATAAAGTAGGCAAATATGTTCCACGAATACATATTATGTATTTGTTACTTTTAATGTTCACATAATCAATAAAAAGAAGTGAAATAATAGATATTAAGTATATCCATGGGAAGATGAAGAACCTGAAATACTTTCACTTCTCGAAGCTAAGGTCTCCTAGCTTATGAAGGATTCTGAAGAAAAAAATACTGCCAAATGATGCCTGGAGCTACAGCGCTAGGGAGGATGGAAGACACAGCCAGAACCTGGTGATTTGGAGCCAAAACAGAAAGGTCTTGCATCAGTTATGGGAAGTAATTAATCAGGGCCTAAGTATTTTTCTAGGCCTATCTAACAAATCTTAAAAACAGGATTTATAAATATCAAAGTTTCTCCTAGTAACTTAACTGCATCCCAGAACAAATCTCAAGAATACATACAGATGTGAAAAAAAAATAAACAAACTCTAATACCCAATAAGGTAAAATTTCCAATATCTGTCATCCAACCAAAATTTAAAGCATACAATGAAACAGGAAAATATGATCCATAAGCAACCAATTGAAATCAATCCAGAACTAACATAAATGTTAGAATTTGCAGACAAATATGTACAGTTAAGTTGTTCTAACTGTATTCCATATGCTGAAAAATTGAGAGATTTTCATATCTAAAATGAAAGATATGAAAAAGACACAAGTCAAATTTCTAAATATTGAAACTATGATATACAAGATGAAAAATGTATTTGGTGGAATTTGTGGAACTTAGATATTGCAGAAGAAAAGATTAGTAAGATTATTGAACCCGAAGATAGCATCTATTCAATATGAAACACAGAAAGAAAATATTGTTAAAAAAAAAAAAAAGAGCACCAGGAAGCTGATGGACAGCATCAAATGGCCTAATATTGGCATCACTGAAGCCCCTAAATATGGAGGGTGAGCTGTAGGGACAGAAAAAATATTTAAAGAAATAATGCCCCAATATTTCAAATGTGACAAAAAGTAAAAAACCTACAGATTCAAGGAGTTCAATGAACCCCAAAACTACACCAAATCACAACATATTAAAATAATGAAAACCAACGATTAAGAGAAAATCTTAAATGCAATCAGAAAATAATGAAGTGTAATACAGTGAGGAACAAAATTAAAGATAACAACAGATTTTTCATCAGAAATAGTGCAAGCAACTTGCTGTGAAGAGCACCGGGTGCTGTGGAGAAGTGTTGAATCACTATATTGTACACCAGAAACTAATATTACACCGTATGTTAACTAACTGGAATTTGAAAACTTAAAAAAAAAGAAAATATTCTTTTTCTCTCAGTAGTGAAGAGAACTCAAGAAAGAAATGAACGTTGTAAAAAATGTAACTATTTTCTGCCTATATGGTTTTTCTTAAGTTTGTAATAAAATATAACCTCTTAAAAAAAAAAAGAAGAAGCAGTGCAAGCAGGAAAACCGTGGAGTAACATCTCTAAAATACCAAAACCAAACACAATTGGAGCAATAGTCTCTTCGGTAAATGGTGTTGGGGAAAATGGGATATTCAAATGCTAAAGAATGAAAATGGATCCCTATCTTACACCACTCACAAAAATTAACTCAGAATAGATTAAGGATGTAAATGTAACATCTGAAACCATAAAACTCCTAGAAGAAAACAGAGAAAAGCTCCTTGACATTTTTCTTGCAAATGATATTTTTGGATATGATACCAAAAGCTGAGATGTCAAAATCAAAATTAAACAAGTGAGACTACATCAAAATGAAGTTCTGCACAGCAAACAATCAACAAAACAAAAAGGCAACCTATGAAATGGAAGAAAATGTTTGCAAGCCATATATCTGATAAAGAATTAATATCTAAAATATATAAGGGCATCATATAATTCATTAGTTAAAACAGGTTTTTTTTTCAAGATTTTATTTATTTATTTGACAGAGAGAGAGAGAGCACAAGAGCAGAAACACAAGCAGGGGGAGTGGGAGAGGGAGAAGCAGGCTTCCTGCGGAGCAGGGAGCCTGATGCGGGGCTCCATCCCAGGACGCTGGGATCATGACCTGAGCCCAAGGCAGATGCTTAACGACTGAGCCACCCAGGTGCCCCTAAAACAGGTTTTTGATTAAAAAATGGGCAGAGGATCTGAATAGACATTTTTCCAAAGAAGTCTTACAGATGGCCAACAAGTACATGAAAAGGTGCTCAACATCATTAATCATCAGGGAAATGCAAATCAAAACCACAGTAAGATATCACCTCAAACCTGTTAGGATGGCTTTTATCAAGGAAACAACAGATAACAAGTGTTGGAAAGAATGTGGAAAAAAGAGAAACTTTGTACATTGATGGTGGGAAAGTAAATTTGTACAGCCATTATGGAAAGCAATATGGAGGTTCCTCAAAAAATTAAAAATAGAACTATCATATGATCCAGCAATTACACTTTTGTGTATATATCTGAAGGAAATGAAATCAGTATCTAGAGATATCTGCACTCCCATGTTCATTGTAACATGATTCACAAAGGCCAAGATACAACCTAAGTATCTGTGGATGGATGAATGGATAAGAAAGATGTTTTATATAGAGAGATATAAAAATATAGATATTATTATAATAGAAAATATAATGGATATAATTACAATTAGTATAATATATATTGTATATTTTTATAAATGGATATATATGAATAAGATGATAGATGATTGATATATAGATGATAAATGATAGATTCAGATAGATATGTAGATATAGATATAAACACAATGGAATACTTTTCAGCCATGAAGATGAAGGAAAGCCTATCATTTACAACAACATGGATGAATTATGTTAAATAAAATTAGCCAGACATAGAAAGACAAATATTGCATGTTCTCACTTATATGTGAAATCTTTAAAAAAAAGTCAAACTCAGAAACAGAGTTTAGAATGATTCTTATCAGGAGCCGGGGGATGGAAAGATGAAAAGATGCTGGTCAAAGGGTACAAATGTTCAGTTATGCTATGAATAAGGTCTGGAGATATAATGTACAGTACGTAGCATGATGATTATAGCTAGGTACTTGAAATTCACGAAAAGAGTAAACCCTAACCATTCTCAACACACATGCACACACACGAACAGGTAACTGTGAGGAGATGAATGTTCATTAACCTGATTTTGATAATCATTTCACAAAGTATATATATGTCAAATCATCACAAATATACAATTTTACTTGTCAGTTATATCTCAATAAAACTGAAAAAATTAAATAAACAAGTGATAGACGATGGATGGATGGATGGATGGATGGATGGGTGGATGGATAGATAGAACACCAAAAGCAAGAGGTGGAGGCAGCACTCTGGGTTCTCAGCTCTCAGAGTCAGGTGGGGCAGGAGAGCTGAAAGTTCTGTGAGTCATTCTGGGACTTCACAAACTATAATCCAGCTACATTCCTCAAAACGGGAACCATGCAGAATGACAGAAAGAGAGAGATACATACACAGAAAGAGATCACCTGAGTTGCAGAAAACCAAGAGCACTTTCCTTCAAGCCAAGAAGCTGGCAATTGGACTGGAAAGCAAGAGAGGAAAGGGAGGGGAAGGGGGGGAAGAGGAGAGAATAGGAGAAGAGAGCAAAATGGGCGGACAACAGAATGAAGCCTGCACTAAATTTAATTCACAATGAAATCAACCTCTTGTCACATCACAGGGTGCCCTGCTTTTGACGTATGATATCCATCCTTATGTGAGTCTTTATTGCTCTATTAACTTGTATTTTTTTTATGGATTAAACAGGTCTCTTCATATTTATATTTCATTAGTAAACTGACATAAGTAAATAGGCATATTTATATCTTGGAGTTAAACATCTGTTCTTTAGTGGATTGTTGTATAACAAATAAATTAGGGATGTTAAAAACATCTATTCATTTTAGAAAGTACATTTTCTGTATATCTCTTTCACTGGAGAATTTTTTTCTCTTTATGTTTTTCAGCTTCCATCACTCATCTTTGAATGTCTTTAAATATGTTTTTCAAATCCCGTTCTATTGTGCAACTTTTCTCTGTGGCAGTCTCCTGTCTGCAAAGGTCATTTACTATCAAGTTTACTATATATGCCTAATTTTATATTGTGCAATAAATCTTCAACGGCCCCTACATGTGACAAGTCTGAAGGTTCAATCAGAGGTTGGATGTATCAATGTTTAATGCATTTCTCAATAAAAAATTAGCACATGTCTTCAACTAAAATAAATGTTCTTGTTTTATGTGCCCTGTTTTACAAGACTATTAAAATGGTTTTTTATTATAGTTTTAGTATTCAGATAGGGATAGTATCAAATTGAACTGTTCAGTTAACAAAGTAAAATATACTGTGAAACATGACTACATTCAATCTGAAAAGTCTAAAAAATACAGGTGATCATGTATGTGGAGACAGACAACATAAAACAAAATACATTTGATCTATATGAAATAATAAATTGTTTTCATATTTGAGAAAAAATGTTTATGTATTAAGTATTGAGAAATTAAGCCTGCTTTTTTTCTTTTATTTTAGACATGAAAATGACTCAAAATATTTTATTTGGAATAGCAAGTAGTATATGAACAATAACACCATAACCATTGGATTATTTTCCAAATTATCAATATCTGAGAACTTACTCTAGGGTGTAGGTCTTGATTAATAATTCGTTTCCATTTCAATTGTGGGACAGTCTGAAAGCTAAATAAATGATTCAAAGAACCCTATATGTACAATAAAAAGTAGCTAATTCACATTAATGTATGTGTATACATCATAATTAAAATTCAAAAGAAATATTTTATATATATATTATTTTCAAAGCAAAATACTTTGCAGTACAAAATCTCATTAATCCTTCCCATTAATTTTAATATAGAGATCTTAGAGGCCAAAACCATGTTACTGATCTGAAACAGAAATCAACACAGCAACATATGCCCATTAAAATTGATATTATTTTAGGATTCTCCGTGGTCATTTGGAGGGAAAATATAAGCTATCTTGCTGATAGAATCAAGAGCTCTTATATTCAGTCATTTAAGCCAATGCAATTTCTAATGGTTTTAACTTGTGCTGTGGTGAATTTACTATAAATCCCACCAGGGTGACAGATTCAATCAGTCCATTTGTTGGAATGACAGGTCATATTTGCAGCAGAATGATCCAGCACCAAATATTTCAAAATCACTAAAGATATTAAAAATGACAAAGAATGCAAAGAGCAAGAAAATAGCAGTCAGTACAACACAATTTCAGAAATAAAAGCCACTTAGATAACTGCAAAATTACCTGTAACTTGCTACTGAAAACAAATTGCTATCAAATCTTATAATAAGAATACTTTGCACTTTAATTAGCTTCTACTAAATTTGACAGTATTCTCTTTGGTACAACATTTCTGTATCATAATTTCCAATGAGAAGCAGTGAAGTATGCTAAAAACAACAGTAGATACTGGGAAGCTCTGGCCCCTAGACCCAGCTCTTTGACCTTGGGCAAATCTTTTAATTTCCCCAGGCCCTGATTTCTTCAGCT
This sequence comes from Callorhinus ursinus, assembly GCF_003265705.2. Classification (NCBI taxonomy): domain Eukaryota; kingdom Metazoa; phylum Chordata; class Mammalia; order Carnivora; family Otariidae; genus Callorhinus; species Callorhinus ursinus. Next base: position 27,100,253 of record NW_027397067.1, on the reverse strand, counting down.
GGAACACGCAAACACATCTGCAGTCCCATCGTGTCACAGTTTGGGGGTTAAAAATCAAATTTTAAAAAATCATCACCATATGAATAGGTACTAAAAACTGTAAAGCCACAGACACTTGTAAGATACTATTATTTTCATAATTTTGTGTTAAGAAATTTGTTTAAATGAAAATTTCCCTGATTAATCTTTAACATTAATTTATCTTATTACTGCTTTAGAAATTATGTGTTCTTTCTGCATAAAAATTAGTTTTCTTCTTTTCACAGCAGTTCTTTTTCTATACATTTCCTGACTGTCCCATTTTCATATTAATATATCTGATAAGTAAGATTAAATAAAAGGCCAAAAAATTGCATTATAAGCTAATTTACTGAAGTTGCTTTCTAATTTCTTTTTTAAATAGTACTATGACTATTAATCAAACTATGTTCCATAAGAAGGTTATAGAAAAGGAAATACAATTTTAACTAAGATATGGGGAATAGTCATTAGTCTCAATCTGGAGGCTGAAATATTTCTCGCTGTAATATTTGGAAGTCCCACAAAGCTAAAATTTTCTCCATTTTCTTCCATTTTCTTTTAGAGGTCAAAAATTTTGCCAGTATATTTACCCTGATCGACAGAATTTAGTGCATGTTTTCTATAGAGAGTTAATCACTAAACTGTTGACTGCAACTTTTATACACACACACACTCATCCTGCATAGCTATCATCTTAATGCATCTCCAAATGTTTGCTCCATATTTGATTCGTATTCAAACAGTATACTGCCAATTAAAATAGATGATAGATGATAGATGATATAGATAGATGATAGATAGATGATAGATAGATAATAGATAGATGCTAGATAGATAAATAGATAGGTAGATAGATAGATGATAGATAGATGATAGACAGATGATAGAGAGATATTAGAAACAAGGGTTCAGTGATATACTGCATGTGCCCTTGGGCATATTATTTAATCTCTTTCTTTTCTTAGAGCTCCAGATTCTTTCTCTGTACAAAAAGGATGGTAGTAGTACCTAATTAACAATGATGTGAAGATTAAATGAGGTAATATCTAGAAGACTGTGGTACTGCACCTGACTCATAGTAAGCACCTAGTAACTGCTGTATATTTATGATATTATTTATCATTACTTCTCCAGAACTAATTTTAATACTTAACATTCTCCTATATCACAATTTGTAGGTCCACATCGCATTAAATGCCTATGCATGGTTATTATATGACTGCACCATAGATTTTTCTAAACAGTACCATATTTGGTGACATATATTTTCTTGCAAGTTTTTATTTTTAAAAAGTCACTATAATGGTATGGAAAGAAAATATGTTTAGTAGGACTATATCTATAATGAAACAAACTATGGAGAAATAAAAATTTTCATTTTACTATCTAAAAAATAAAGTCACTGTAATGAACATACCTGAACATTGGTTTTCACATACTTGTGGAATTGGGTGTTGTTTGTTAGATATTTACTTCAAAAATGGCTTATCTTTAATTTAGGCTATGTTGTTAATTATAACATCATTTTAAGGTATTGGCACTAACCATTAATATGTGGAACATTGACACAATTCCATTCTTAAATAGTTTCTAATTAGAGAGCATATTACTACATCTAATCACTATGTAAATTGACAATTCTAGAGTCTATTACCTTCATATATAATTTTAATTTTTAACAATGCATTATGAGAGTTATACTTGTATATCTGGCTGACTTATATTAGTAGCAAACATGATTTTAGAACTAATGACTAAAATATTTTGACATAGGTATTTGGTAATGTTACTTACCCTTTAAACCAAATTTGAAGTTAAAATTTAGAAAACTTTAAAATATATTTTATGTCTCATCATTTCCTATGTTTTGCTTAACAACAAAAATATTAATATATGATAATATATAATAGTAAATATAATAAAAATAATAAAACCTCCTTGAATAGCAGGAAATAGTTCCACAGATTTAAAAAATTATATGATATTTGGTCATCAAACACTTTACCTCTCACCTAATAGTATATTTCCATTTGCTGAAAGTTAAGATTTCTCTACAAAAGAGTTTTTGAGAAGAGATTTGATAGCTAATCTGAGTTACTTTAAAATGTTACAGACATAAATGGAAATATAATACAAATAACACTTAGAAAGAGAGGGTGGAGGTCATCAATGAAATGCTGACCAAAGCTAGCATAGAGGTGATTTAGATATATGGCTGTGATGACATTTTATGAAAGGGAGGACAAGTTTTATATATAAAAAACAATTCAAGTAAATAATAAGTATCTATCTACGCCTAGAGAAACAGACCAAGGAATGACTAAACCTCACATCACTTTGCTACCATTGATTAAGAGATCATATCAGCTATCGTTCACTTGCTCCCCAAGCTGGTGCTGCCCAGTGCAATACATTACTGGCCAGGTTTGCCCTCATAGAAAAGCAAATGTGTGTGAAGCTTCCAGATTATGCTGCTCATTTCTTCTCACTTCACTGATAAGAGACTTGAGCCTGAAAAATTCAGCACACTCCTGGCTAGCTGCAAAATTAAGACTAGATTTCAGGTTTCTCCTTTCTTCCATGTGACAATAATTTCTACCACATACACATTTTTAATTCATACAACAAACCTTCCAATCTAGCATTTGAACTTGACTTTAGCATTTGAACTTGACTTCAGCTTTTGACACCTGGGCTCAATAATTTGTATCTCCTAAGGTCGACCCTCACTACTTTTATATACTCTTTAAGTGTTGCTCATCTTGTATTATGGAACTAAAATGCCTTCACATTCATTTCATCCAACCCCATATTTATGCTGAAGAGGGAACTGAAACAAGTTAAATTGAGTGATTTCTGAAAGCCAGAACCAAAGTTAGGGAGAAAGCGAGACTGGAAGGCCTATAGTCCTATAATGCTGAAACATTTAGGGGAACTAACCCTGTGTTCCCTGGTTGTCATCTGGAAGGAGACTTGGTTTCTCCTTTTGCCTGGTGCTGGCTGACATTTCTCAATCCCAGCAGGGCAATTGTAAATTCCAGCCAAATCGTGTTTGAACAACTATTCACATTGCATCTATAACATCGATTTGCATATACATTATATGTCTTTGTATTGTATATAAAATGGACTTATGTGCATATGTATATCTATACCACATATAATGAATCCAGAACATATTGTCTCATTGTCAATAAAAACTCCAACATTTCCAGCCTCACTGGATAATCATTCAACTGATGCCATGAAGACTTTTCCTTAAAGCACTTCTAAGTTCTGCTTTCCCCCTTACACCCTCACAACAGCAATTTAATGACAAAAATAAAACAAACCTCGCTTTCTCAGCAGTTTCAACAAAGTTCTGGGTTTGAGCCTCTGGCTCTGATTGGCTTGGTTTAACCATAAGCATATGTCTTTTTTTAAATAAATCATCACATTCTGAAGAATCAGAGACTCTAAATGGCAAAGCCTGGTTCACAAATCCACTTGTGGGAACAAGTAGAGCCGATTTCACCACATGGAATAAGAACAAAGGAGGACAGTGCTCCAAGAAAAATTGGAAGAGTGTTATCAGAATCGGGCAGAACATCAAATATGCACTTCTCGGTAGATATGCTGTTATATTATCCATATGGTAATTTACTTAAAAAAAAACACACAAAAAATCCTGGGTAAAAGAGTGTGATGTATCCATCTGTACACAAGGTAGCTCTAATCTTAAATCCACATACTATTAATTAGCAGGTACTCTAAACAGGATACAATACACTCCAGAGATTGTTATTTATGTCTTTAACTATTATCATGAATATTTTCACCAGATTTTAATTAGCATAAGAGATATTAGAAATAACTCTCATTGATGAAATCTTCGCACAAGATAGATGACTAGTGATAAAAGTTATCAGTTCCCTTGCCTCTGTATAAATAGGTCTAAGAATCCTCCAAATGTCACAGTTAATCAATTTTAGTGTAACTCAAGAATTGTAACTATAGTGTCCCATGTTTCTGCATTTCACAGAATGAGCAATGGTCCGAACCATTAAAATATTGTTGCTTTTGATGCGGTGAGACTTTTGTGTACGATGCTAATAGCAGGATGAAGCTCTAAGTGAGTAAGGGGCCACTGAGTTTCACTTAGGTGTCAAGTTTTTGACGATGGTAATCATTAATTTAGCAAAATAATATCTTTTTATAAAAAATTGTTAGTATAAATGTTCAGAACATAATTGTATATAACTCAACTGAAATTTAGGAATTCATAACCAAATACATGAATCGAGGCACCTATTTACACTACAAAGAGCAATATTAAAGTGTTTCATTATAATTTTATGCAGCAAATACAGAGAAGCAGTAATATATTTTTTTGTTTTTGATCAAGACATCAATTTGAATTTCAAATGATTTTTTAAATATGAATTATAATTTTCTAGTTACAAATTTTTTGTTGTGATGAGGACTTTTAATAAAATTTGCTCTCAGAAACTTCTAAATATGCAAACAGTATTATTGACTATATGTAGTCACCATGCTGCACAGTAATTACATCCCCATGACTTATTTATTTTATAACTGGAAGTATGTATCTTTTGATCCCCTTTCCCCATTTTGTCCACCTCCCTTCTTACTCCCTCTAGCAACCATTAATCTTTTCTCTTATATCTATGGGCTTGGTTATATTTTTTTCTATTAGATTCTACATATAAGTGAAACCATGCAGTACTTGCCCTGTCTTATTTCATTTAGCATAATGCCCTCCAAGTCCATCCATGTTGTTGCCAATGGTAAGATTTTCTTCATTTTTATAGCTAAAGAGTACTCCTCTGTGTGTGTGTGTGTGTGTGTGTGTGTGTGTGTAGTATTTAATGCTGCAGTGAACATGAGAGTGCCTATATATTTTCAAATTAGTATTTTCATTTTCTCAGGATAAATACCCAGTAGTAGAATTGCTGGATCATATGACAATTCTATTTTTAATTTTTTGAAGAATGTACATACTGTTTTTCCATACTGGATGTACTAATTTACATTCCCATCAACAGGGCACAGGGGTTCTCTTTTCCCCACATTCTTGCCAACAATTCTTATTACTTGTCTTTTTGATACTAGCCATTCTGACAGATGTAATATCTCACTGTGGATTTGATTTGCCTGTCCTTAATGATTATTGAAGTTGGACATCTTTTTATGTGCCTTTTGGCCATCTTTGGAAAAATATCTATTCAGATTCTCTGCCCAGGTTTTAATGATTTTGTTTGTTTGCTACTGAGTTGTATTTCTTCTTTGTGTATCTTGGATATTAATTCCTTATCAGATATATGATTTTCAAATATTTTCTCCCATTCATTTGGTTTCTTTTGGAATGATGTAAAATCTCAAATGATGTTTCATGTCTATATCCATCAGTCTATAGCAAATGAAAAGTTAGGTGGCCTTAACCCATCTGAAACATTTATACATGAACCTGTTGGAAACTGTGGTCTTTATCTTGTTTCATCTGAGTAATTTGAATAGGTACATATTCTTATTGCAAATTACTTAATAGTATCAAATACACTGATTATAAATATTAAACGTGTTTTATGTTATTATTATTTTATTAGGAACTTTGAAAACAATATATTATTATGCCTCAAAACAAGGATAAAGCACAGAAAATGGTAAAAAGTAAAGCATTTTATTTTTTTTGTTGTTATATGAGTCCTAGGGTTTCTCATTTTTAAATGCCCTTCAAAAAAAGAAAAAGAAAGAAAGAAAGAAAACACTGATTGTCATGGACTTGTCATGTATACATGCTTTGTATTGACCAGTAAGTGGAGGAATATATCTCATATTTATATTTAAACTCACATGTGAAACACAAAGTTAACATGTATTAATTCAATAGTTTACCCATTCATTTATTGCCACTACAAATAATACTTCAAAGAAAAGGATTTCAGGCAAGCTTGAGGCTATATTTTTATGTTATGCTAATAATATATTTTATGAGATATAATAATGTATAACATTATATCAGTTTCAGTATATAACAAAAAGATTAAATAAATGTATATATTGCAAAATGATCACCATAATGAGCCTCGTTAATTTTCAATTCCACACATTGTTACAAATTTTTTCTTTCTTGTTATTGATAAATTTTAAGGTCTAACTTTCATATTTACCAATAATTACTCTGAATGTAAATGGACTGAATGCTCCAATGAAAAGACATAGAGTATTATAATAGATAAAAAACAAGACTCATTTATATGCTGCTAGAAGAGACTCATTTTAGACCTAGAGACACCTGCAGATTGAAAGTGAGAGTATGGGGCATCTGGGTGGCTCAGTCATTAAGCATCTGCCTTTGCCTCAGGTCATGATCCCAGGGTCGTGCTCAGCGGGAAGACTGCTTCTCCCTCTCCCACTCCTCCTGCTTGTGTTCCCTCTCTAGCTGTCTCTCTCTCTGTCAAATAAATAAATAAAATCTTAAAAAAAAAAAAGAAAGTCAGAGTATGGAGAGTAATTTATCATGCAAATAGACATCAAAAGAAAGCCAGAGTAACAATATTTATATAAGACAAACTAGATTTTAAACCAAAAACTGTGACAAGAGACAAAGGTCACTATATTATAATAAAGGGGGCTATCCAACAAGAGGATCTAACAAATGTAAATATTTATGCCCCCAAGTTGAGAACAGCCAAATATATATAAAACAATTTATAACAAACATAAACCCATTGATAACAATACAATAATAATAGGGAATTTTAAAACCCCACTCACAGCAATGGACAGATCATCTAAGCAGAAAATCAGCAAGGAAACAATGGCTTTGAATGACATACTGGATCAGATGGACTTAATAGATAGATTCAGAACATTTCATCCTAAAGCAGCAGAATATACATTCTTTTTGAATGCACCTGAGACATTCCCCAGAATAGATCACATACTAGGTCACAAATTAGGCCTCAGCCACTACAAAAAGACTGAGATCATACTATGCATATTTTCAGACCACAACGCTATGAAACTTGAAGTCAACCACAAGAAAAATTTTGGAAAGACTACAAGTACATGGAAGTTAAAGAACACCCTACTAAAGAATGAATGGGTCAACCAGGAAGTTAAAGAAGAAATAAAAAACACATGGAAACAAATGAAAATGAAAACAAGATGGTCCAAAACCACTGTGATGCAGTAAAAGTGGTCATAAGAGGGAAGTATATAGCAAAGCAGGCCTACCGCAAACAGCAAGAAAAATCTCAAATACACAACCTAAGTTTATAACTAAAGGAGCTAGAAAAAGAAAAACAAATGAAACCTAAAGCCCACAGAAGAAGGGAAATAATAAAGATCAGAGCAGAAATAAATGATGTAGAAACAACAAAAAAAGTACAACAGATCATTGAAACCAGGGACTGGTTTGTTGAAAGAATTAACAGAATCGGGTTGCCTGGGTGGCTCAGATGGTTAAGTATCTGCCTTTGGATCAGGTCATGATCTTCAGGTCCTGGGATCGAGCCCCGCGTCCAGCTCTCAGCTCAGCGGGGAGCCTGCTTCTCCCTCTCTTTCTTCCTCTCCCCCTGCTTGTGCTCTCTCTGTCTCTATCTCAAATGAATAAATAAAATCTTTAAAGAAAAATCAATAAACCCCTACCAGACTTATCAAAAAGAAAAGAGAAAGGACCCAAATAAGTAAAATCATGAATGAGAGAGGAGAGATCACAACCAACACCACAGTAATGCAAATAATTATAAGAGAATATTATGAAAAATTATATGCCACTAAATTAAGCTATCTGGAAGAAACAGATAAGTTCTTAGAAACATATAAACTACCAAAACTGAAACAGAAAGAAATAGAAAATTTGAACAGACACATGACCAACAAAGAAATTGATCAGTAATAAAAAATATCCCAACAAATAAGAGTCAGGGCTGGATAGATTCCCAGGGGAATTTACCAAACACTGAAAGAAAAATGAATACCTATTCTTCTGAAACTGTTCCACAAAATAGAAATGGAAGGAAAACTTCCAAACTTATTCTATAAAGCCAGTATAACCTTGATTCCAAAACCAGACAAAGACTCCACTAAAAAAAAAAAAAAAAAAATACAGGCCAGTATCTCTAATTAACATGGAAGCACAAATTCTCAACAAAATACTAGCAAATCAAATCTAAAAAGTATGTTAAAAGAATCATTAAACATGATCAAGTGGAATTTATTCCTGGCCTGCAAGGGTGGTTCAATATCCTCAAATCAATCAGTGTGATACACCACATTAATTTTTAAAAAAGGATAAGAACCATACGATCCTTCTACAGATGCAGAAAAAGCATTCTGTACTTTTACAGAATCTATTCTTGATAAAAATCCACAACAAAGTAAGAACAGAAGGAACATATTTTAACATCATGAAGTCCATATATAAAGGACCCACAGCTAATATAATCCTTAATTGGAGAAAAACTTTCCCCCTAAGGTCAGAAACCAGATAAGGATGTCCAGGCTGACAATTTTTATTCAACATACTACTGGAAGTCCTAGCCTCAGCAATCAGACAACAAAAAGAAATAAAAGGCATTCAAACTGGTAAGGAAAAAGTAAAATTTTCACTATTTGCAAATGATATACTATATATAAAAAACCCCAGAGACTGAACCAAAAAAAATGCTAGAACTGATAAAAGAATTCAGTAAATTTGCAGGCTACAAAACCAATGTACAGAAATCTGTTGCATTTCTATACACCAATAATGAAGCAGCAGAAAGAGAAATTAAGAAAATAATCCAATTTACATTTGCACCAAAAACAATAAGATACCTAGGAATAATCTAACCAATGAGGTGAAGGACCTGTAACTCTGAACAGTATAAAACACTGGTGAAAAAAGTTGAAGATAACACAAAGAAATGGAAAAACATTCCACGCTCATGGATTGGAAGAACAAATATTGTTAAAATGTCCATATCCCCAAAGCAATGTACACCTTTAATGCAACCCCTATCAAAATACCAACAGCATTTTTCACAGAGCTAGAACAGTTCTAAAATTTGTATGGAACCACAAAAGACCCCGAATAGCCAAAGCAATCTTAAAAAAAAAGAAAAGAAAAGCAGGAAGCATCACAAGTCTAGACTTCAATTTATATTACAGAGCTGTAGTAATCAAAACAGTATGGTACTGACACAAAAACAGACACATAGATCAATGGGACAGAATAGAAAACCCAGATATGGACCCACAACTAAATGGTCAACTAATCTTCAACAAAGCAGGAAAGAATATCGAATGGGAAGGAGACAGTCTCTTCAACAAGTGGTGTTAGGAAAACTGGACAGCAACATGAAAAATAATGAAACTGGACCACTTTCTTACAACAAACACAAAAATAAATTCAAAACGGATGAAAGACCTCAATGTGAGAAAGGAAACCATCAAAATCCTAGAGGAGAACATAGGCAGTAACCTCTTTGACATCAGCCATAGTAACTTTTTCTACGATACATCTCTGGAGGCAAGGGAAACAAAAGCAAAAATAAATTATTGGGACTTCATCAAAATGAAAATCTTCTGCACAGGGAAGGAAACAATCAACAAAACTAAAAGGCAACCTACAGAATTGGGGAAGATATCTGCAAATAACATATCTGATAAAGGGTTAGTATCCAAAATCTATGAAGAATTTATCAAACTCAACACCCAAAAAACAAATGATCCAGCTAAGAAACGAACAGAAATCATGAATAGACATTTTTCCAAAGAAGACATACAGATGGCTAACAGACAAAAAGAAAGGTGCTCAACATCACTCATCTTCAGGGAAATACAAATCAAAACTACAATAAGCTATCAGCTCACCCCTGTCAGAATGGCGAAAATCAACAACACAAGAAACAACAGGTGTTGCCAAAGATGTGGAGGAAGTGGAACCCTCTTGCATTGTTGGCGGGAATGCAAACTGGTGCAGTCACTCTGGAAAACACTATGGAGGTTCCTTAAGAAGTTAAAAATAGAACTACTCTAAGATCCAACAATTACACTACTACTAGATTTTTACCCAAAGGATACAAAAATACTGATTCGAAGGGCTACATGCATGTTGATGTTGATAGTAGCAGCATTATCAACAATAGCCAAATTATGGAAACACCTCAAATGGCCATCAACTGAAGAATGGATAAAGAAGATGTGTTTTACACACACACACACACACACACACACACACACACACACACACACAGGAATACTACTCAGCCATAAGGAAGAATGAAATCTTGCCATTTGCAAAGACAAGGATAGAGCTAGAGAGTATTATGCTAAGTGAAATAAGTCAGTCAGAGACTGACTGGACCTGGGCCAAATCACCAAAATTCTAAGAAGTCAGCAAGCACATGCAAATCCCATGTGAAGAGACTGATGAAAGTGATCTTTTGCCTAGTAAACCCTTTGCCTGACCAATCATTGAAGTACAAATCTAGCCCTGTTTGTCAGCACCAATGAGCTCTTCTTTAAAGCAACTAACCTAATCTTTCTTTTCTCCCCCCGTAAAAACCCTGAGTCCACTCCCTGCAATCAGGACACTAATTTGGGTTTCTACCTGCATCTCTGTATCACAAATTGCAATCCTTTGACCCCATATAAACACTGCCTCTTGAATTGGTTTCATGTTTTCAGGTTATAAAGCTAACTATTTATTCTATTTATAAAGCTATACAATAGAATATTAGTCAGCTATAAAAAAGGATGAAGTACTGATATGCTACAATCTGGATGGATCTTGAAAACATTATGTTAGGTGAAAGAAGGTAGTACAAAAACTATTGTACGATTCCACATATATGAAATATCCAGAATGGTTAAAGCCCTATGGCTTTAATCCGACAGAAAGTGGATTAGTATTTCCAGAAGCTGAGGATAAAGGAGCAATGGGCAATGACTGCGAAAGGGTACAGGTTTCTTTTGGGCGTAATTAAAATATTCTGGAATTAGATAGTGGTGATGATTGTACAACAATATACTAAAATGCACCAAATTGTAATTTAAGAGAATAAATTTCATGGTATGTGAATTAATCTTAATAAAAAATAAAGTTTATAGTGTTTAACTCTTTTTGTGTCTTCTGATTAATAATGACATACCCAGAACTATCTACTATATTCTAGCAATATGCTAGGTATAAGAATCGTAAAAATGCAGTACCTAAAGTCAAGAAGCTGTCTTCTTAATGCAGAAAATAGAAATGCTACAAAAACCTGTAACACCATGAAGTAGGCTAGAAGATGCAGTATATGAGACGACTTTTAATGGAGCTGGACTTTGGATTATTCAAAAACCAGTTTAGTGACTTTCTGAATGTATTCTCATGCAAAGTAACCTTTGTAAACTTCTATTTTCCCCCAGGGAAACCAAATGACAGCACCTATCTCATTTTATGCTTTGAGTACTAAATGAGAGTTTGAATGGAAACATCTGGTATAATGCCTGGTTTATAGTCTAAACACTAAATAAATGGTAGCCATTATCATTATGCTAGACATGTGTTCAAATTGTTATGGGAGGTTAAAGAAGGAAATACATAATCCTTTCAATAGTCCAGGCAAGCTTTCAAGTGTGAGGTTGAATTTGAAGGATTAGTAATATTTAATAAGCAAAATAATTGAGAAAAGACATTCATAACACAGTAAACAACAGATCCTATGAACGAGCAGCTCTTGGCCATGGTTACCATTCACTGGTTCTCAGACAAATGCCATTCTGTGATGAACATTTAACTTTCCTCAAAAAAATTAGAAAATTTAAAAAAAAGAGATTGAATTGAATTTAAAAAGCTGCTACATGGTGATTTGTTATTTTATTATCTCTACTATTGGGTATGTTTGAAATGTTCAAAAGTAAACTAATTTTAAGACCAAAAAAAGCTGCTTTTATGTACTTTATAGAACTGACTTTTATTTTTATATCTATCATATACCAATCATATACCAATTATATACCAATCATATACCTACCGATTTTGGTAGGTTTTCCAAATATTCACTATTCTATTAAATAAGAGAAGTAGCACATGGAATCATTGTTTTGAATTCTGACAGATAAATGGCCAGTTTTCTTTTGATTGCCATAATTTATTTACTACTTTGTTGGTTTCACATTTTACTACTTAATGCAATTTGAGAATCCTGTAACCACTGTTCAGAGTGGGATTACCTGCGTTCAGAAAAGTAGGCAGGAGTTAAACTGTGAAGATTCTTACACACCATATTAAGATTAGATTTCATTTTGGCAGTGACGGGAAGAAAACATGGAAGAATGCTAACAGGGTTGTGGCATAATCAAATAATAGTAGCCATTAATAAACATTATTATGTCAGTAATTTAAAAAACAAACTTCTTCAATAATTTAAAATTTCAAATTACACAGCTCAGACGCAGGATATACAACATACAAAAGTTAGAGGGCTTTAATTAGAGTGTATATGTATGTATGTGTGCATGTGTGCTCCTTCAGAAATAAAAACAAAATAAAACAAAACCATAATTAAACTAAAATATCTGTGAGTGTCTCTGGTACACAAAACTTAGTTGCCATGAAAAAAGAACGGAATATAACCTCTACAAAATGAAATAAAAATTGTTATACTTTTATATAACTCACTTTATTCTTTTTCCAAAGGAAAGCTTATTTTATGAAATAATACAAAATGTCTTAAAATATTAAATATTAAAATAATCCAAATTATTTATTATAGTTTTTCCTTGAATTGAATAATTCTATATATTTGCACATTAAATGCTTTAAGTGGTGCAAAAGATATTTCTCTCTTTTAACTGACCATAAAGTGGTTGTTTTTGCATAATTCGCCAATTGCAGATTCAAAATTATTAGATACATGTCCTTGGTGCTAGGAGAAAAAAATAAAAGATAAAATAAAATTGTAATTATTATGCATAGCCTTTATATTATTTTTGTCTGAGTTCAATGGAAGATAACACTGAATTTAAAATAAGCTATTATATAGATTTCAATAGTAAGAGCCTTGCCAATGCTGGGCTTCACTCACAGTCTACATAATATGAGAAAATATTTGTATAGTTTCTCTATGTAAATTCTGAAACAATTTATAGGTGTTAGTAATGCCACAGAACATCATTCATTCACATCCATTTATTTCAGTACATATAACTGATTTAATTTGGATATCTTAAGTCCCTACTATAACCCATTAGATGAAATCACTTCTAGAGACGATTTTAGTCTTATAATGCATAGCACTATAATGATATGCATAATGTCATTATGATATTATGATAATGAAGTGGTCAAAGAATGAAAAATCTCTTCTAAGAGGTTTGATTCTTCTACATCAAATTATGGAAGAGATGGGGTTAGAGATATTTAGCTCATCCTGGCTATAAAGTGGTGAAGTTTGAAATATACTTATAAAAGACCATATGTCTAATTTTGATATATTTTATTTTTTAATTTTAAAATTTTTGTCATGACAATATGCCTTTGAAGTATGAGCATTTATTTCCTAAGTACCTATCATTGTTGAGAAATGAGAGGTAGTATATTGGAAAGGAGATTGTGTCAGAATTAAATTAGAGAAATAAAAACTACTCGTGATGCTGTAGAATAAGAGACTTACTATAGGGCTTTGACTTTATGCACTTGTGATAGCTGATATCATAGTCTTGGTCTAATGTTTCCATCTCCATCTACTACTGAACCTGAAGACACAGGACAGGTAGTACGGTTTGAAAGATGGACAAGTAGAGAAGAGCAATGACAACTGAAACCTGTGTTTGTATCACATGGGAACCCACATTGGCCTCTTCTCATTTCCAAGCCTTTAATCCCACTGCCATGGATGACTTGTAGACAGAGCTGTCATTCTACCAAGGAACAAAACTTGTTCCCGGCTCAGAGCTGAGATGTTGACAGCAGGGGCTGAAGGTCTGGGCTGGGCTGCCGATGCCAACAATGTAAGAAAAAGTGCAGAAACTTTTTTTTTTTTTTAAATGTTTTATTTATTCATGAGAGTCAAAGAGAGAGAGAGGCAGAGGGAGAAGCAGGCTCACCACAGAGCAGGGAGCCCGATGCGGGACTCGATCCCAGGACCCTGGGACCACGACCTGAGCCGAAGGCAGACGCTTAACCATCTGAGCCACCCAGGCGCCCAAAAAGTGCAGAAACTTTGATGAGCTACGAAGAAATGGTTATCAGCCATCCTAGAGCCAACATAGCTATTGCTTTATTTTCCAAGTCTCACACTGATATCTCTTGTAGGCAAATACAAGCAAAAACATAAAAGGAAATATTTCTGGAAAATGTAGTTCAGTTTACCCAAGTCAACAGTTTATAAAGCTAACACAGTCAACTAGGCACCCAAACACCCTTCTTTTAACCATTCTTAATTTCCAAATAAAAATGATAATAATGTTATGCTTCAACCTAATATTATATACCTGTCCTGAATATAACCAAAGCATGCTAACCTTCTCCTCCGATAGATCCAATGTCTTTGTGTCCATTTTTTAATTAATGTCCATTCTTCTGGCTGAGTGACAGTCCCTCTTTGAGATCCTATAACTAAAAAATTGAACTATTAAATCCCGTAGTGTTTACAAATATGATGTTAGATAGTAGGAGAATAGTGATGAAAAGAGAAAAATAATTGGTTACTAAATTTGTAAATATAATTATAAAAGTTCGGAAGAAATACACATAATGTATAGTTTTCATTTCTGCAAGTAGCAACATGACTGTAGCTGATACGTACCTAACTTCTTTCTCTATCCATTCTTTCTCCTTTGTCTTCAGTTATTCAAAGTTCCTTGCATACTGAGGTGATTCAAACTAATAGTCTGAATTGAATTGTTGACTTGGTTCAGCCCTACTTGCACTGTGTTGTTATAGTTCTCTATTGACTTGATCCACAAGATATGGAAGTATGAGCATTTATTTCCTAAGTACCTATCATTGTTGAGAAATGAGAGGTAGTATATTGGAAAGGAGATTGTGTCAGAATTAAATTAGAGAAATAAAAACTAAGATACTAAGAAGCATCCTAGGAAAACTTCTGAGTTCCAGGTATAATCCTCTTTTTATTCTCATTGTGCAGTAGTAACCCAAGTCCCTCCTAGAATTGAAGATTAATCACATCAACCAGTACAAACTCACTACTTTGCTTTATAATTTATTGGCATACAGAACCCCAAAGAGCCAAATAGCAGTCTCCACTTTCAGTTTAAAGTAACCCAATCATTATGTGTCCCTTGGAGGAAGCATTCTATCTTTAGAAACTAAGATCCCTAGATCAGCAAAATTTAAACTTGTGGGGATAGGAAACAAAATTTTGTAAGTGGATCAGTGGAGAAAAGCTATTCACATTAACACACCTTGATTAGTAAACCCATGAATACTAGCTTAGGAAAAAGCAAGTATATACACTGTGTACTATAAACTGGAGGATATTGCCCCATCCCAGTATAAGGCACTGGAATACTTGATTTCTTTATCTAAATTATGGGAGATGTAGTTTTATTCTTGCTTTGATTAAAGAGTGGTATAATTTGAAATGTACACTTTACTCCAGATATGCTTGCCAAGTTGTGCTATTGCGTTTCAATTTCATTTTTAAATTGCTAGCACTATTTCACTGAAGCATAATATTCATTTCCTAAATAATGCTGATTATTGAGCAATGAGAGGTAATATACTGGAATGGAAACAGCATGGGTTGTAGAAATACATAACCTGGGTTTACATCTTGGCCTTGTCATGTACGAGGAATAATCTTCAGGGAGTTAATGTCTATGACTCTTAGCTTTCTAATTTATAAATGGGTATAATAATAACACCTCACAGTGTTTTGTGAGAATTAGATAAAATATATATAAATTATATTAATTATAGGCCTATAATAAACATTAGTATTCTAATTGCATTTTAAATGGTGAAATGCATACTCTCCTATAAATGAAGCAGGATAAAATATTATAAGGTAATGGAAAAATCATAAATCAAATAATTTTATTCAAAATGCATTCTAGGAATTGGATTTGCTGTTTGTTCTATGAACAAATACTGAAACAATGTATTTATTTTTACATATCTCAATTGATCATCAGAAGAATGTAGTAGCATTTATTTAAATAAGTATTTAAATAAGTATTATGAAAGATTAAACTCTTATTAAATATATATACATTATATACATATTATGTATTCATTGTATACATTTTATATTATATGAACTTACTTAATTTCTCTATCATATTTATATTTGCAAATCTGACAGAAATTTGTATATCCCACGTTGTGTTTGGTAGTTCATTTTCCATCAGCTTAGTCTGAATCTACACTGTGTAATCAAATCCCTAAGCAACCTTTCAACTAAAATCAATGAATTTATAGAAGATCAAATGGTGAACTAGAGAAAATATGTTATCTATCCTATCTTTGACTAAAATGGCTGCCTATATGTACCTAAAACATAATGTTTTTTTCAGTAAGGTGAAGTCAACATACTAGCATTTGGTCAAGATTGACAATGAGTGCTTTCAATCTTTTATTATTTTTTCTTTTAATTTTGAAGTATCTTAAATCCCTCACAAAAACATAGCCAAAGATATCTTTCATTTAGTATACATGTTCTCTAATCTTATTTAGATTCCAATATCTGGTTAAAACATGCCATTATGAGTTCCTAAAATAAATTTTCCTCTTTATACTAAGCATTCAAATGACTTCTCTCTTTATTCTAAGTGATCATATCATGAGAAGACACCAGTTTGCTCTGTTCTAGGTTAATATTTATAAGGATAAGGCCTGAAATCATCAACCCTTTCAATAGTTCTTTAGAAACATAAAGTAAAAAACAATAATTGTATAGAAACATTCTGAGCTGTTAGTTGTAAATTGATGGAAGATAAAAGAAGTTATGATGGCAATTATGTAAATGAATATAGAAAATTAGCTTGCCACTGTACTTGTTTCAGGAATAATTTTAAAAGCAGGAGGCAAACAAAGGAATTAGGAGCTAGTTCAAAAACACAACACTGTCATTGACATAAATGGCTTCCATTCATTTGATCATCACAGAGACAACACTAACCTTTATTTTTTTTAAATTGTTACTGATTTATGTGTTTGTCTTCTGTACTGTACACTTATTGAGTTAAAATTTCAGCTTCTCAAGAATTGCTGTGTTGAAACACAAAACATTTGAAAAGGTTAAGCCTTTCATATATAATGAGAAAGTAACCTACCTACTTAAGCATAACTAAATAAATGGTTAAAAAAAAGATTTCTACCAATGAAACAAAAACCTAATAATAAAGAGTCTGCTTTCCTATTAAATTTTACTATATGCTATATTTTTTCCAATGTATTATTTTCCATTTTGAAGAAACCAATTCTAATTTACATAATATAAGGCATTCAGATCTCAAGAATTCTGAAAATAAACTACAAATGACATGCACAAGAAATATAAGTGCTGTATAGCTGGGTGTGATGTGCAAAAGAATATATGCGTGCAAATATGAAATCTTTTCATAAGTCTATGAAAAGTACATATAACTCTTCCCCCATCCCTCTATCAATAGCTTCCCCATCAACAACAAAATTTTTTTTAAATCTACTTCTAACATTACAATGCATTACAGATTTGGGATTCTGTGAGGAATATAAAAACAATTCTTGTTCCTTCAAGAGTCTTACAATCTAGAAAAAGTTAAGAAAAATTAACAGAGTAGGGTAGTTAAATTAATACTCTGATATTAGAAAACAAGAGCAATTATCAGTGGAAGACCTAAGGGAAAGAACTAGAGAAGGTGGTTTGTAAAAGATAATGCTAATATCTCTTTGATAAATATTAGTTATGTGCAAAGCAATCTCCAAATACTTTATAAACATGTTCTCAGTTAATCTCACAGCAGTATTTGGAGTAAATAGTATTGTTTTCCTAACTAAATCGATGGAGAAAAGGGAGCATAAATCAAATTGCTCAAAGCTACACCACTATTAAAGGGCCACAACCTGGATTTTTCCCACTTTGAAATTTAATCTGAATAAAGGGTAAGAGGAGGAAGACTCTGAAGCTAGGAAGGAAAAAAAAAAAAGACAATTGTTAGGAAGTATAAATGCACATATACAAAGCCCTAACACAGGAAACATTATGGAGCACATATCTAATATAATTATTTCTAATATCATATTCTACTTATGAAAGAATAAAGATGATTTAGTTTACTCTAGAGTTTGTGTATAAAAAAGGATAAAATTTTGTCACTACTTTTTAGAAACTGAGATGTTCTGCAACAATATTAATTTATATTTTTAATTACCTATAATTATTGTAGATCCTAAGCCACTAAATATTTTGCTGGGCACTGTGACAAATATTTTACATCCTTCAAGTCCTGAGTACAGTTTGTGGGCACAGCACCACAGCCCTCGCAAGAAAATCAGAAAAATCTCCAAAATTTTTATAATCTTGATTTTTTAGTTTTACCTATAGCTACAGATCTACTCTTGAATAACATATATTTAAACTTGATATTTAGTATTTTGGGTAAGATTCTATTTAAGTAATTTCAAATAGAAAAATTATTTACCTATTTTTTTTTTTTCTTAAGATTTAGATTCTCTGGGGGAAGAGAGAGTCTTTTGAAGCTAACCAGTTTCTATCTTTGCATATAAATCAGAAAATTCTTTAGATGCATTTAAAATTCCCTGTAAACTAACATTTGGAATTAATAAACAGTTATTGAATGTTTATACATAACATTTTAATGTAACATTACATAGCAAGCTAGGTATTCATTTTAATTTTGAAATATATAACATTATATCATAATCTTTTTATATGAACAGAATCCTGAGAAGAAAAAAACAAACAAAAAAAAGAATTTAAGTATTCATAGAAAGAAAAAAAGAAAAAAAATTTTTGGTCATGTGATTATCTTAAGTGAAAAAACAGAATGTGTGATTAAAAAATACAGAAAACACGACCACGCCTCCAGCTCGCAGCCGTGTCTCTCCGTGTCGCCTGCTTTGGACCTCCGTCCTCGACTCGACTCGACTCAACTCGAAATGGACCCCAACTGCTCCTGCTCCACCGGTGGCTCCTGCACGTGTGCCGGCTCCTGCAAATGCAAGGAGTGCAAATGCACCTCCTGCAAGAAGAGCTGCTGCTCCTGCTGTCCCGCGGGCTGTGCCAAGTGTGCCCAGGGCTGCATCTGCAAAGGCGCATCAGACAAGTGCAGTTGCTGTGCCTGATGTGGGGGAGCCTGTGCCCGAAGTAAATGCAGCCATGTGTACACACCTGCAGTTTTAAAACATTTTTCATACTACCCTGACTCATTTGCTACATTTCCTGTTTCTATGAAGTACCTGAGTTATAATAAAAATTGTTGAGTTTAAAAAAAAATACAGAAAACACTAGGAATTAGATGAAATAAAATTTACATGGAACTTACAAATCTGACAATAATAAGAAAAGTAATAAAGATTTATATATAAGTGCAAGGCTTGGCTCTGGTATACTAGGAAACTAGCTCTCTGGAAAAAAAAAAAAAACTGGTTTGAAGCATTTGCCAATTCCCATGAGTAAATACCCCTACCATGGTCACTGAACATGGAATTTGGAAAGAAGTGCTAAACAACCCAGTCTCTACAGTGGGAGCCATCTTCAAGCACACCTCTGCTTTTGCTGTTCTGTCATCTACCATGAGAAGTTCCTTACAAGCACAGATTGAATTTCCTATCTTTTGTATGTATGACGTATATGTAATTTCCTAGACAGTGACCATAACATAGAAACAGAAAAGCTTGAGCTGCCAAGGCATTGTTTACTTAACTAGTACTGTAGCATCCACATTTCAGTTCCATCCAGAACGATATTCAGCTCTGATACAAAGTTACTCCTCTTCCCAAAGACAATGAAACAAAACCCCTTTCCTTACTGGGCGAGTACAATACAAATGGTCTGATGATATGGAGCAAAGAACACAGCCTAGGGAGTAAACTAGCCTTACCAGAGTCTTACAATCTAGAACAACTTAAGAAAAATTAACAGAGTAGGGTACCCTTAGGGGTATTAAAAGCTGAGAAGACAATGTTTTCCTGCAATCATTGGGAATGAGGGATGCTTCTTTAGCTGTAGAAATGATTAAATCTCCTACTTAAAATCTGTTTTTTAAGCAAGTATATGAGTAGAAAATGAATAATAAGATTTCTGATACTAGAAAGCAACATTGCAATGTAGCACAGTATGATTCAGCAACAGTTTAAGATACACAGTACAGTTTAGAACAGGAATAAGACCAGAAGAAGAGGAATGCAAACCACAGAACATAGTCTTTGAGTTTTTCCCTAATGAAAAAGCAATATGAAAACTTTACAGAATGTCATTTATTATCTTTTTTATAATAAATTATGGTTGTTAACTGTAAAGTCTACACCACTGTTATCTCATGATGTGCCTTTTTCGGGAAATAATATAGTATTTTAAAATCTGGGAAAAATTATGTCCAATCTAACTCCTTCAATCAACATTCTTGAATCAGAGTGGACAAAATCAGATTCAGCAGCATTTCTTTACAGACTTTTGATGAAATAGGGCTTATCTTTCACTGGATGAACTGAATGTATCCATGCCTACATGTGAGACATTAGCTTTCAAAATTTGATGTTTATTAATTTTGGCCAGGAAAATGCTTTATATCTGGGGATAGCAACAGTTAACAATAAGCTGGGTAATCAGGGACGAGAACAGTTTCCTACAGAAGAGATAAGGCATTCAAAAGAGAGAAAAAAGATGTATGCATATGAAAGTGTTATGATTCATTTGTTACAATTCCTACTAAGGTATAACAGAAAGCAGCAGAAAATAAACTGAAAGATAAATAAAGGTCATGTGGGCTTTTGTTTCTTAAGGTTTGCAGATCAATTGTTTTAAAACTTCTGCATAGAACAGGAGAGCATTTTTGTAGTAGATGGTATTATTTATTCACTATCTTTCATGCCCTCTATACCCCTGTCATAATTTCACTATGGGTTAAGTATGCTTTTTTATTATGTGACATTGAAGGCCAATGTCATTTGAGCACATAAGATCTGAGAAGACTCTGAAATGTGCTTGTATTGAAAAAGGGAGGAGTCAGGGACACCTGGGTGGCTCAGTCAGTTAAGTGTCTGCCTTCGGCTCAGGTTATGACCCCAAGGTCCTGGAATCAAGTCCCGCATCAAGATCCTTGCTCAGCGGGGAGCCTGCTTCTCCCTCTGCCTGCCATTCCCCCTGCTTTGTGCTCTCTCTCTCTCTCTCTGATAAATAAATAAAATATTAAAAAAAAAAGAAAAAGAAAGAGGAAGGAGTTAAGATAGTGGAATAGTAGGGGGACCCAGAGCTTGCCTAGTCCTTCGAACACAGCTAGAGCAACATCAAATTATTTTGAACAACTGGGAAATCTAGGAAATCGATCTGAGGTTTAAGAAAACAATCTATACAATTGAAGGGAGAAAACATGGCAGATTCGAGGGTCAGAGACATGAACTGGGGGAGAGAAAAGCCACAGTACCGGGGAGAGGAGGGAGCCCTTTCCACAGAGTGAGGTTAGGGAGAGAACAGAACGTGGCATTTGCACAGTACACCTCAGTGAGGAGATCCCCTAGGTTGCACTGGGAGAGATCACTCTCCTTCCTAGACTACATTTGGAAGAGGGTATTTTGCCTCTCCAGGACAAAGGACCCACCAGGAGCCACTGAGTAGCCATTCAGCAGCAGGGGACAGAGGCATGGGCAGAAGGCAGATAACCTGGTCATACCCTTTCACTGTGCATCACAATAGACTCTAGCCATGAGTGCCATGTGACTGCTTTTCTGGGATACAACAGTACCTGGCACACTGCAAGTCTCTCCTCTAGGGGAGGGGAGCAGGTCCACACCTTTCTGGGCCCTTTAAGATTTGGAGTTTTGAATCCAGCCTCTTGCCAGAGATAAAACACAGGAGAACTGTGGTACCAGCTGTCCCAACAGCCTGAGCCCAGACAGGTTAAGGGCGGTGATCTGACGAAAGCCTAGGACACAGGAGAGGAGGTTATTCAGTTTTCTGTGAAGGCCTCCTGAACAGTGGTGGCTGGGAGTTTCCTTCCCCAGGGACAAGAAGGTGGAGTGATGCCATCTTCCACACCACCATACCCCCCACCCCACCCACCAGCATAGTTGGAATTCAGAGAGAAACAAAGTGCCTCCAATGGAGGTTGGAGTCACTTATACCAAACCGCACCCCCTGGTCCAGGCAGGGACAACTTTGCAAGGGCAGGTCTGACAGTGAGCCCCTGACTCAGAAGACCAACACAGGCCCCCTGCATGTACCAGGGTCGGCTGATCATAGAGTGTTCCAAAGTGTCAGCTTTAGTTCTGGTGGAAATAGGACCAGACTTTCTTTTTTTTAACTTAATTTAATTAAATTAATTAATTAATTTGTTTGTTTATTTACTTATTTAGAGTTTTTTGTTTTCTGGTTGGTTGGTTTCCTTTTTTTGTTTTTTGGATCAGGCTTTTTTTTTTCTTTCTTTTTCTTTTCTTTTTTCCTTCTTTTTTTCATATTCTTTAGAATCAGTCTTATAGTTTTCCATTTGTTTGTTCGTCTATTTGTTTGCTTTTTTGTTCCTTTTCCTTTTATCTTTTCTTGGATCAGGACTTTTTTTTTTAAATCAGGCTTATCTGAACAAACAAATCAAAGCACACCTAGTTAACGGTCCAAACACTCCCCATTGCAAGCAAGGAGGAACTGTGTAGAAGACAGACCTGTGGGGAAGAGCAGCCAAAACACAACAGCACAGTGCACACAGCACACACCAGAAACACTTCCTGAAACACCAGGCCCTGGACAGTGTATGACCCCTTCATAATATAGTACTACTTTCAGGAGCAGGAAACATAACAAGTGTTCATAATATGCAACAGACAGAAACCTGGACATAGAGACAAGACAGAGAAATTCTCCCCAAAAGAAAGATCAAGAAGAAATCACAGCCAGGGATTTGCTCAAAACAGAGATAAGCAATATATCTGAACAAGAATTTAGAACAATTATAAGAATACTAGCTGAGCTTGAAAGAAGCATAGAAGACACCAGAGAAACCCTGTCTGCAGAGATAAAAGACCTGAAATCTATCTAGGCAAAAAAAAAAAAAAAAGAAGAAAAAAGAAAGAAAAGAAAGAAAGGAAAAAAAATGCTATAACTGGGATGCAAAACTGACTGGATGTAATCACAATGAGGATGGAAGAAGCAGAGGATTGAATAGGGGATATAGAATATAAAATTATGGAAAATAATGAAGTCAAAAAGAAGAGAAAAAGAAAACTATTAGATGGTGAAGGTAGACTTAGGGAACTCAGCAATTCCATAAAGTAAAATAATACCTGTATCATAGGAGTCCTAGAAGAAGAAGAGCAGGAAAAGGGGGCAGAAGGTTTATTTGAACAAATTATAGCTGAGAACTTCCTTAAGCTAGGAAGGAAACATGCATTCAAGTCCAAGAGGTACAGAGAACTCGCCTCAAAATCAACAAAAACAGGTCAACACCAAGACATATCATAGTGAAACTTGTAAAATTCAGAGATAAAGAGAGAATTTTGAAAGCACCGAGGGACAAAAGGTCCTTAACCTACTAGGGCAGACACATAAGATTAGCAGCAGACTGTCCACAGAAACTTGACAGGCCAGAAGACAGTGGCATAATATATTCAATATGCTAAATGGGGAAAATATGCTGCCAAGAATACTTTATCCATCAAGGCCATCATTCAGAATAGAAGGAGAGAAAAGAGTTTCAAAGAGAAGCAAAAATTAAAGGAGTTCATGAACACTAAACCAGCTCTGCAAGAAATACTAAAGAGAACCCTTTAGGAGGAAAGAGAGACAAAAGAACAAACACTAGAAAGGAACAGAGACAATCTACAGGAACAGTGACTTTACAAGTAAATCATATCTATCAATAATTACTCTAAATGTAAATGGACTCAATGCTCTAATCAAAGGACATACAGTATCAGAATAGATAAAAAAAAATCAAGACCAACTGAAATACTGCTTACAAGAGACTCATTTGAGACCCAAAGACACCTTCCAGACTGAAAGTGATGGGGTAGAGAACCATCTTTTATGCTAATGGACATCAAAAGAAAGCTGGGGTAGCCATACTTATATCAGACAAACTAGAGTTTAAATCAAAGGCTGTAAGAAAAAAATGAAGGGCACTATATCATAATAAAGGGGTCTATCCAACAAGAAGATATAATAATTGTAAATATTTATGCCTCAAGTTGGAAGCAGCCAAATATATAAATCAAGTAATAAGAAACTTAAAGAAACTCACTGATAATAATACAATAGTAGGGGACTGTAACACGCCACTCACAGCAATGGACAGATCATCTAAGCAGAAGATCAACAAGGAAACTGGCTTTGAATGACACACTGGAACAGATGGACTTAAAACACATATTCGGAATATTTCCTCCTAAAGCAGCAGAATACACATTCTTTTTGAGTGCATATGGAACGTTCTCTAGAATAGGTCACACACTGGGTCACAAATCAAGCCTCAACCTGTACAAAAAGACTGAGAGCATATCATGCTTATTTTCAGACCACAACACTATGAAACTTGAAGTCAACCACAAGGAAAAATTTGGAAAGACCACAAATACATGGAAGTTGAAGAACAGCCTACTAAAGAATGAATGGGTTAGCCAGGAAATTAAAGAAGAAATAAAAAAATACATGGAAGCAAATTAAAATGGAAACTCGACAGTCCAAAACCTTTGGGATGCAACAAAGGCGGTCATAAGAGGGAAGTATATAGAAATAAAGGCCTTCCTCAAGAACCAAGGAAAGTCTCAAATACACAACCTAACTTTACACCCACAGGAGTTGGAAAAAGAACAAAAATAAATCCTAAAACAAGCAGAAGAAGGGAAATATTAAGATCAGAGCAGAAAAAAATGATACAGACATTTTAAAAACCAGTAGAACAGATCAATAAAACTAGAAGCTGATTCTTTGAAAGAATTAACAAAAATTGATAAATCCCTAGCCAGATTTATCAAAGAGAAGAGAAAGGACCCAAATAAATAAAATCACAAATGAGAGAGGAGAGATCACAACCAACATGACAAATATACAAACAATTATAAGAGAATATTATGAAAAATATGCCAGCAAATTGGGCAATCTGGAAGAAATGTATAAATTCCTAGAAACATATAAGCTACCAAATCTGAAACAGAAAGAAATAGAAAATTTGAACAGACCTATAATCAGCAAAGAAATTGAATCAGTAATCAAAAATCTCCCAACAAACAAGAATCCAGGGCCGGATGGCTTCCCAGGGGAATTTACCAAACATTGAAAGAAAAATTAATACCTATTCTTCTGAAGTTGTTCCACAAAATAGAAATGGAAGGGAAACTTCCAAACTGATTCTATAAACCAGACAAAGACCCTCCTACCAAGGAGAATTACAAGCCAGTATCCCTATGAACATGGATGCAAAATTTCTCAATAAGATATTAGCTAATCAAATCCAACAGTACATTAAAAGTATCATTCATCATGATCAAGAGGGATTTATTCCTGGGCTGCAGGGGTTGTTCAATATCCTCAAATCAATCAATGTAATACACCACATTAACAAAAGAAAGGATAAGAATCATATGATCCTTTCAATAGATGGAGAAAAATCACTGGACAAAATACAGCATCCTTTCTTGATACAAACCTTCAAGAAAGTAGGGATAGAAGGAACATATCTCAACATTATAAAAGCCATATATGAAAGACCCACAGCCAACATCATCCTTAATAGGGAAAAACTGATAGCTTTTCCCTAAGGTCAGGAACATGACAGGGATGTCTACTTTCACCACCATTGTTCATATAGTACTGGAATTCCTAGCCTCAGCAATCAAACAACAAAAAGAAGTAAAAGTCATCCAAATTGGCAAGGAAGATGTCAAACTTTTACTATTTGAATATGACATGATACTCTATGTACAAAACCCCAAAGACTCCACCAAAAAATTGTTAGAATATACATGAATTCAGCAAAGTCACAGGATAGAAAATCAATGTACAGAAATCTGTTGCATTTCTATACACTAATAATGAAGCAGCAGAAAGAGAAATCAAGGAATTGATTCTGTTTACAACTGCACCAAAAACTATAAGATACCTGGCAGTAAACCTGACCAAAGATGTTTCTTTCTTATGAAAGAAATTGAGGAAGACCCAAAGAAATGGAAAAACATTGCATGCTCATGGATTGGAAGAACAAATAGTGCCAAAATGTCTACACTACACAAAGCAATCTACACATTCAATGCAATCCCAATCAAAATAACACCAGCATTTTTCACAGAGCTAAAACAAACAATTCTAAAATTTGTATGGAACCACAAAAGACCCCGAACAGCCAAAGCATCTTAAAAAAAGAAAAGCAAAGCAGGAAGCATCACAAGTCTAGACTTCAATTTATATTACAAAGCTGTAGTAATCAAGGCAGGATGGTAGTGGCACAAAAACAGACACATAGATCAATGGAACAGAATAGAAAACCCAGAAATGGACCCTCAACTCTATGGTCAACTAATCTTCGACAAAGCAGGAAAGAAAATCCAATGGAAAAAAAAAAAGACAGTCTCTTCAACAAATGGTGTTGGGTAAACTGGACAGTGACGTGCAGAAGAATGAAACTGGACCACTTTCTTACAGCATACACAAAAATAAATCCAAAATGAAATGTGCTTGTATTGTTTGACCTGTCTCTGTTGCTTCTGCATGCTTCACGAAGGAGGCCACAAACAACCACTCATACCAGAAAGAAAGTCATGTGGAGGAAACCAGAAGTACCTGCAGCAAAACCACCTCAACCAATCCAAAGACCTATTAACAAGAAAAGTAAATGTTTGTCATTGTAAGACGCTAACATTTGGAAGATGTTCACTACACAGCATTTCACAGTGAATGGTGACTTTTTCTTTAAATATAATTTTAGATGTTCCTAATAAATAAAAAAATAGGCAGAATTGTTAAGAGTTGATTGGGCATGAGAGACTCAAAGCACGATTTGATTTAGCTTCTCTTTTGCCTACTCCTGGTGGCTTTAGTTTGAAAAGAAATTCAAGTTAGCTAGGAATATAAAAGGATTTTAGGTAGAGGACTAATCTGATCAGATTTTTACATGTTTGTATGTGTGCATGTTTTAAGTCTAATCTAGCAACAAGAGGGTAAACAGAAGAAGATGAGACCAATGGGAGAAAGAGGGATGCTTAAGACCTGAACCAAGTAGTGGGAGAAAGATAAAGAAATGGATTTAAGACATTTATCAGGGTAACTGACATGAGAAGATCAGCTTTGAAAGGATCTGAGGAACGGTTCCCCCAACCCCACTCCAGTATTAATGAATACATTTAAAACAACAAAGATCTAACACTTCCAACCTTATATTTTAAGTCATTTGTCAGGCAGGACAATGGGGTGAACAATAGAGCTTCTTGTATGTATCACATAGTGGTAGAGGAACACAGTTGTAACACATGACACATAAGGAAAGATGGATAATGATATGTAGGCAATATTAATAAATTATACATCATTTGGTTTCCCTCTTGTTTATATTTCAATTTAGACTAAGAATACAGATGATGTTGATAACTATCTTAAAATCATGACTTCTCTAAGTAAGGAATCTATAAAGCTATCAGCCTGACAGATTGAAATGAGAAACTACCACAGAATTTTTAAACATAAAAAAATTATAGTTTTAATGGTCAGGGTAGTAGAAAAGAACATGAGTTCTGGCATTAAATAAAATGGGAGCTAAAGAGAAGATAATATACAGTGGTATAGACCTTTTGGTTTACATGGACTCTCAACAACTACCGTTTGAAGCAATCAGGATCCTCACACATGCCAATCTCTCAGGAATCGTGTGTAAGTCAAGTGAGAATCCTGAGCAGTGGCCGCCATATGGAAACAATAACAGGTCAAAGAGGAATTGGAGACAAGTGCTCCTGCTCAGGAAGATCTCAGTGGAGGCCAAAGGGTTTAATCGTCTGGTTCCCTAATTTATCTTCTCATAACAGCACCTTCAGATCTTGATGGTGAATCAGAGCACTAAGCATCACTTCAAGAAAGTAAGTGCTTAGCTGTGGATCACAGGACAAGTTTGCTTTGATGCTCAGGGTTTGCAGACTGGTGAATTGGAAGCTTGAAGTTTCCACATTGAAGGAAACAACTTTGATATAAGCCTTGGGGCTGAAATATCAAGAAAGGACTTCTAAGAATCAATTGATGATAAAAGCTCTACCCTGTTTTAACTTACTTTTGTGTATGTGAAAAGAATGGTACCAATTATTCTGTTTGCTAAGCTGGTTGGTTGTTCCTGGTGGCAGGATACCCATACTTCATAGTAAAAGGATGCTAACCCACAGAGAAATATCAAATTAAACCTTTAATGTAAGGAAAAAATATCAAGAACCTTAGAACCTTCAGAAAATATTTCCACTTAAGCAATATCAGATGGAATAGAAAGTATAAATTTTCAGCTGCTTTAGTAAATGTGTAAATAATGAGGTTAGAGGTTCTCTCCTATTAAATAGGATGAACTAACACAAATAGTTCCAAGTAATGAGAATATAAAAAAAAAAGGCTTACTGGGCTTAAAATTCAGACGAAAGTAGAAGAATATAGATCATGAGTAAATGTGAGATCATGTGAGGTTTGCATTTAGTGGAAAAGTTATTGCAGTATAAGACACTGGAGAAAAGAATGTCAAGAAACTAAATGACCATAATATTGGAATGATCAGATATGAAAAGGTAATTCACAGAAAAAAATATAAATAGCCTTTAGACATAGGAGAAGATGTTCAATTTCATTTAGATTATAGAAATTAAAATTAAAACTATAATGAGTATAAAGGGATACCATATTTTATCTACGAGACTGTCAAAAGCCAAAAGACTTATCACAGTCTTTGCTGGCAAGGCATATTCTCATATAATCCTTGTGGAAATGAAAATAGTTTTCTATTAAAAAATTGAATAAAAATTATAAGGAGAGAGAGGCCTTTATGAGGCCTTTTTGAACCAATAGTGATAACGTGTCATGAACTAAGGAGAAGGATTAACTCAGCAATGCACCTAAAGTTAAAAAAAAAATTACTGGACTATAAAAAGCGATAGTTCAATTTAAATATGAAATGACATGTAACATCAAATTTCCCAATACAAACATTTTTGACTGTTTATATGCCTTTAGCACAACATACAATATATGACATAGATTATTCACTCATCTGTCAAACATTTCTTAATTTCATACTTCTTGTAGAGACTGAGTTTGGATGCTGTGAATATATAAATGAATCAAATATAATCTTGCCTTCAAGCTGCTCATAATCTAGTGAATAGACAGAAACTGAGCACAGTTTCAATATAGAACATTATATGTTAGAATGATAGACTTGATGGTAGGAGCAAATTTGGATCAGATAACCTTTCAGTTAGAATAGAGCTATTCTAAGCACTCTGGCTTACTTTTCATGGCCAAGTTCTTCCCTTACTGCCCAAGAAAAAGATTTCATCTCTTCTTCTCACTTTTCAACCCTCCAACATTTCCTTCCCCAGCCCTACTTTAAACTATAACCCTACTTCATCTTTTACTGAGAAGTTCAATAGCTCAAGACTATCACATCTACTTATCCACTGTGTCTGTGCCCAGTTACCCTCTTTCACACTGCTGGGAAAGATTTGCCCATGTTCTCAATTATGGCTAAATTTTCCATTTTTCTAGTAGATCCTATCAGCTCTTTGATTCTCAAGACGTTGTTCCAGGAATGATCCTCTTTATTTTCTGCATTATCATTTTTTTTCTGTTACGCTGACCATTATAATCAGAATAAACATGCACCCACTAGGACACTAAAATTATTTTTGTCAAGACTGCCAATGACCTAAGTAGCTAAGTTTAACAGTTAATTTTTAGTTCTCATCTCAGACCATAAGCAGCATTTAACACAGGTGATCACTTCTCTCTCCTTGAAACACTTTTCTTTACTTGGATTCTAAAGCTCCTGACTCTCTTGGATTTTTTATTATCACTGGCTGTTCAATTCTTTTCCCAGTTCTTCATATCCTTAACCTCTTAATGTTGGACTATCAACAAGGTTTCTTTCTTTTTGATTCTCTTTTTTCTTAGCATTTACTTCTTGGTCATCTCATCCCTTCTCTTGGCTTTCATACAACTGATGTGTTTACAATTTCTTAATTTACATCTCCAATTCAAAACTTTCCCCTGACCCTGAACACTTCAGTCTGTCTGTCTGTCGGTTTCTCTCTCTCTCTCTCTCTCTCTCTTTCTCAGATACATACATACACACACACACACACACACACACACACACACACACACACAGGCCATACATAACCTCTCCACTTTGGTGTACAACTGAAATCCCATGAATTATAAAACTAAAAGTGAGTTTCAAATATAGTCTTCCCAAAGCAGAAGTTTTATCCCCCTTTATCACAGAAATCTACATTAGATTTTCAAGAAATAATAGGCATTTGATATTTCCAAACAAGATTCTGAGTCCTTTGTGGACTTCCTGATTCACAAATTCTGTAATCGCAAACACTTTCTTTCTTAAATTTAAAGAAAATGTGGCTAGGAGTTTAAGTCAGCCAGTCATTGCATATATTATTGCATATATGAAAATGTGTAGAAAACAACAATGCTTCTTTGAATATAGCTGCTAAATTACTCTTCCAATGCTAGGGTATGTACACAGGGTATGAGATTCAGATTTGTGATTCACACATTACTACAACTCTTTATGAGCTTTCGGGGTTATTCACAAATAATGAGAATGTTAAATCCTCATAAGCTACAAGCTCCTACAGTATTAATTAAATTCTGCATGAAATTTTAACATGGATTATCAACTATAATGCTACCTGTGTATATCTTGTAGGAACAATTAAATCTTTAACCCATTCTTGATTACTCCAACCCATAGAAATATTCAGCTCTCTGAAACTTCAGGACAAGTAATACTTATTCCACATGTATGGAAGAGTTGGCAAGTACCTCAAAGGGTCCTGAGTCTAAGCTCCATTATTAACAGATACAGACCTGAACTTAGGAGAGATAAAGCAAATTGCCAAAGCAGAGTCACATACTTTCTTTACATTCAGTTTACTCTCATAATTTGACTAACCCTATTACAGTAACTATCAATAATAAATTATTAAAATAATTATAATACCTAAAATCAGACTACCAATCCCTAGTGAAATGTTCTAAGGTTTAGATACTGAGAACATAAGAATGATCTAATAAATATCTTTTGATTAGTGGATTATAAAAGCTACATAGTAGCGGGCAACACAGTGAGGTTTAGTAGCCCTCACAAAATCAGTATATACAAGGTCAAAATTTGAAGAATAAATTTTTGTCTGAAGGTATTCTCATATACATTAGTCCTACTTACCACAAGAAATTGAAAATGATCATTCGTACTATAATTTTCCACTTCAAAAAACCTCAAGTTTTTAAAGAAAAATCTCAAAAAATCTGAAGGTTTACCAAAGAACTTTCTTCACTGAGATTGCTCTACAAAAGTATAGTTTAGCAGTAAATAAATTGGTAAAAATTATTTCCAAAATGTAATTAAAGCAAAATGGTTCTTGAAATGAACATAAGAGATCTTTTATAAAGATAATTTAATATCACAGCACTAACAAGATGAATTTATCTGTATATTTCTTTTAGTCCAGAAACCAAATTATATGTAACAATGAAAAAAAAAAATATTCAAAACTACCTAAGCACTGTTGGCAAAGAAAAAATACTACTCAGGATAAAATTTTGAACAGAAACTCACTGGCATGAAACCACACTACAGAACATAGATGTAAATGGACAT
This sequence comes from Callorhinus ursinus, assembly GCF_003265705.2. Classification (NCBI taxonomy): domain Eukaryota; kingdom Metazoa; phylum Chordata; class Mammalia; order Carnivora; family Otariidae; genus Callorhinus; species Callorhinus ursinus. The sequence continues at coordinate 27,068,222 of NW_027397067.1, read as the reverse complement.
TTTTTTCCTCAACAATCACAGGCAAGAGAAGAACTAATTGAAAACCAATAAATTAAGTACAGTGCAGCAAGCGGTCTCTAGCTAACTCGGCCTATACATCAATAGGTCATTCTCAGTTAATTAAGTGAAGTCATAATCAGCTTAATTTATGTAGTTCACGGAAGTTAATGATATCATAGTACAGTACCTGACGTTTGGCCTGTCCATATAACTTGTTTTATATGTTCAGTTCATTTCGTTCTTCCTCAGTATAGGCACTTTATTTCTGTAGCTCACCCCCAATGCTTGTCTTTCTGCAGAACATAGGAAATATAACAATGAAAAACAATGAAGATTAAAAGATCACTTAACAAAAAGTTATTTTTAAAATGACCTGATGTTTCAGTGAATTATTTTGCATTATAGAAATGTAAACCATAGCAATGAGCAGAAGCTTTCTGAAATAAAAGCAAATGTTAAAATAAGATCAATGTAAATGTATATAATATGCATATTTAGATATTAAAAAGATAAATCAGTGAAGAAACTTTTAAAGTATTGTACAATCATAAAATATAAGCATGAATTTAATAGATGTAATAATTATGTGGTATATTTGTAAATTGTGTTCATTACAACACTGGATTATACACTTGGTAGTGAACTCTTCTTTCTCAGGGAGAGAGTTTCTTTCCACTGTCACTGTAGCTCATCTACTCTTTTCTGAAGCTGCAAGTTTACACACAAAGACAAACCACAATGTCAACCAATTGGACCTCACTTAAGGAACCTGGGAGATCGATTTGTAAAGCAAAGAATGAACAGGACCCTATTTCTGAAGTACGTTGCTCAAACTGCTCTTTCATTAAAAGATGCTCTTTCTTATTGATTTTGGCTTAAGTAATGAGAAAGCTTATCCAAAAATCTTTAGCATTTGGGCTCAAGTTAAGGAAATCAATACAGTCATTTCCCATTTGAACTGCATATGTGAGTTTTATGTACAAGAGACAAGACAAAGCCAAATTCAGATAAATCAATAGCATTGTCAATAGAACATGAAACTGACAAATGGCGTTTTTCAGCAATTAAAGTGAGCTGTAAACATACAAAGACTAATCAATTACAATGTTTTGTCATTAACAGTTTTTAATTGGTACAAAAGTTATGTGTGAATCTGACTCCCCAGGAATGAAGAATAGAGAACCTACTTCAGCATCACATGGGACCATTTCACTAATGTTTTTATGAACATACAGATAACTTTACAACTGACAAAGTAAATTAAGACCTTCATTAGGCAGATTGTATTTGAATATCAATGAATCTATATAAGCCAGTGAAATATTTTGTAAACACAGGAAGTATAACATACAGTAGCCTTTCTTTTGGAATGTATTATTTTTAAACACTGTTTTAAATATTCAAAGAATTTATATTTTTGTAGCTATTAATTGAACAAAATTAAAATAACTTGTATTTAAGTTGAAATTATTATTTCCTACATTGGAAAAGTAAAAGCCAAGTAAGCATTATATTTCTTTCATGGTTGTACTCTTAAAACACAAAACATTCTTGAAAATATATATTTTGGTTATACATAAAAGATTCTAGAATTTATTCAAATAATTTTTAAAATGTTTTGTATCAATGATAACCTGCAATAAAATACTGAGACATTATGGTTTGCAATTATTCTAAAATAGTCAAGAAAATTTCAGTACGGATAGCCAAATATAATTCATAATATGCTAAGATAGGCATATCATTAAAATGCAGATAAAACCTTTGTTTTTAATAAAAAATGATATAACAAAAGTAAAAGGTTAATTGAAAAGCAAAATAAACTACCGAATTTAGTAAGGCACATTACCTAGATTAACAGAAATCAATGAAATCATTAAAACAATTAATAACTTAGAGCTCCATTCAGACTAAGATAAACTCTGTGGCTATTAGAATGCGGATACAAGGCTTCAGAGACATATCTCTTCTGACTGGGTAATTTCCTCTCCTCTGTAACAGTTCAGTAATATATGCAACTGGCATTATACGGCCACCCATTTCTTCTTGTGAGACAAGAGATCTTTCATGCTTTTTGCTATCTATGCTAAGTGAATCATAAGAACCACAGTCTTTACAGAAGGGAACGTATTTCCCCCCAGTGTTCAGGACATAAAATGGGCCATTAAAGCATCAATAGTATTAATCAAAGCCTCATAATTGTTCAGCCTCTTCCCTGGATAGAAAATGTGCAGAGTTCTACCCATCCTCCAATCATAAATAGGAACATTTATACATCAAAGCCAGGCTCAGATATCTTTTCAATAACTCTGAGGGAACACCTAAAAACCAGTATGTATTCTCTGAAGATCATATTCTGAGAAGTGACTGAAAATAAGCAAACATAACCTCATGAGTTACAAAAACAGAACAAAAGTTGTTAATTATAAATGCTTTTTGCCTGATGTATTTTTTTTTAAAAAAAGAAGTGAAATTCTAGAACTGAAATTTGGCTTTGATCTAAAGGAAGTTCATATCTTAAGTCTTACAAAACAAAAAAATACGGATGACATTTTAACCTATTTCAAGGTTTCATTGCCACCACCCTCAAATCCCAGTATACTTTTTAGGGCTTATTATATACTACATACTCGGGAAAGCACTTGATATAAATTATCTCACTTTATTCTCAAAAAGAACACTCTAAATATGATTGCTATTCCAATATTATAGGTGTGTAAACATATGAGAGATGGTTAACAGCCAAGATCACACAGAAGGTAAATGCTGTATCTGAAGTTCCAAGTTCTCTCAATCATTGCATTAATTGTCTTGGTCTAGCTGACTTACCATTTTTACAGGTTCGGAAATGGTATATTATCAATTTTCCAAGAGAGATCAGGTCCTGGTTTACTGACACAATGTAACTAATGTCTTAAGAGACCAGATCATGACAGAATACTAATTTATTTCTTTCTAATACAGTATAAAAATGCTAAGTAGGCCAAAATATTCTTTTCTGTTTCATTATCTCACCTTTAAAAGACTACATAAGCTATCAAATTTGTTCATCCTTTCAACAAATCTTATTGGCCACTTATTATATAGTCGGTGTTGAAGATAAAGCAATAAACTAGATGGGGGAAAAAAAGCCATGCTTTTAGAGTTTATATTCTAGCTAATTGTTATTTGGTACTTTGTACCGGGCACCAAGCACTTTAGTTTATTAATGAACATAATCGTCATAACAACTCTATGAAATTGTTACTATTATTATCCCAATTTTGCAGACATGGACATGAAGTGAAAGAGTTAAAGCTCAAAGTGAAAGTTTTTAAGAGCTGCACTCACAGTCTGGACTCAGCTTGATGGGATGCTAGGAACAATGCTACATTGCCCTGGCTGCCATGAACACCGAGCCCTGGCTCCTTTCCTTGGGGCCTCCTGTTGCCTGAGTAATGATGCAGATGCACTGATACAGACCTTCTTTCCAGTCCTCCTTTATGTTCATCCATCAAAACCACCATTACCTCATGTCTCCTAGGTGTAATACAATTAAGTCAGTTACATTCCCTTCATATGAATTGCTGGTTGAAATTAAGAGACAGCTCACTTGTGCACATTTCCCGGAGTGGAAGATCTATTTTATGCTTTGTTTTTAAATTTAGATTTTTCTCAATTTTATACTTTTGGGATGTAGGGGCTCTTAGTCTTTGACTACAGCTATTGCAAAACCTGGAGCCAGAAATAAGCTTTTCTGTTATTAAATCATTCTTGTATCAGGAGATGAACAGCACATTGTTAACACACAGTATCAGCAAGGACATAGAAATGTTTTCTTTAAGACTTTTGCTGATTAATATTTTAAATGTAATATATATTATATGAATATTACATAGTTGTTTATATTTTATCTATAATATGTTTAAATAGCATTTCATCAGGTTAATGCATGTTGCATCCTATCATGAAATAACACTGTCTTATTTTTCAGTCCTCCCCAAGAGCATATCTCCTACATACTAGCAGTGACATTGTACCAGAATTGCAAGTTGAAATGGAAATTTTCAGTAGCATTCAAGATTGGCTGCAAACAAAAACTGATTGAAGATTTTTCCTTTGAAAAATTCCTTAAATATGTGCTTATATTTCTTTTCTCTTCTGGTTGCTCTCTGTGTCTCTTTTCTCTTCTTTTTTTCTTAACATATGTTAGTCCCATTCAATTTCCTTCTCGGTACTCTACTACCACTTCCTCTCAATTCTAACTTAATCTCCTATCTTCTTTCCCATTAACCTTTAATATACACACTTGCTATCTCCTCTTTACTTCCTATCTGGCCCATTCATCTCTCATTTCTTTCCTAATATAATAGATGTGAGAAAGGAAACTCAATACTCTATAACACAAATACAGAAATTAAGGTCTCAAAGATTAGAAAACAGGATAACTCAACTGCACCACTTGAATACAAACATATTTACATATATTTTTCCCAAATGTTTTTTCATCTTGTTTTCCTAAACTAATATTTTCAGGGAGAAAAAAAAAGCATACCAATTTTTAATCCCTCTCTGCTCCATCAACTGCAATTTCTCTAAACAGCATTTGAAATAACCTGTTCAAAGGATTAAGAGTACCTGGTATTTATCTTTGTATCTACGCTACCTAGCAGAGTGACTGCCATAGAACAGGCCCTTCGTGAGTGTTTGATGAACAAAACTGAAATAAGTAAGCTTCATACTTGATAGGAAAATAAATAGGAAAATTAAAAGAGAAACCTGCTCACCAATGGCCGCGGTGAAAACTGTGGAGGTGGAGGAGGTGGGCAGTCGGTACTCACAACTTTATCCCACTGTTGAACCTCTCACTATTCTCCCTGATTGTCTTTTCCCTTCTCTCCTCAGCCATTTATTCAAAGGTTCAAGCAGCTGTTTGAGGATGAGAGTTAGGGTTATACCTACAGGTTCAAAGACTCAAACAGCTGATGCCATAATAAGTTGCCTATATTTGATCCGTTAATTAAATGGTGAACCAAATCTAACACTAGGCTAAGAAAAACCTAAATGTAAACCTTCCTTTAATGATCTTGTTCTTCTTCACTTCCTATCTTCCTATAATAATCAAATTTTAAGATACATTGTCTGGATTAAATCTTCATATATTCTCAATACGACTCATACTCATGGACTGTCACAAGTACAAGTAACACTACATATCATGGGGAACAACAGTTTTCAACATCAACTCTTCCAAAGGCTCCTTTCAGGGGGTGCAAGTTTTCCAGTCCACTCCCCAAACTTTAACCAGAGGGTATCTGGTTTACTTTGTACATTTCACTCCAGTGTACATCTTTGTTTGGAGAAAGGAGTCTGTTGCTATCTATATTCTGGCATCAGCAGACCTAACCCGATTCTATCATCTCAAAATGCATAAAATCAGGACTAGAAAAGTTAATAACCAACGTGTTCAAAAATAAGCTGGTGGCAAAACCAAGATTTGAACAACTAAAATTGCCATGTAGGTCTTTCACCTGTCAGGACTATTTTTTCCCCTGGTCTACTCCATTTGAGAATGTAGAAATGGTTGATAGAAAAATTACATGGTGCTACATAGCGGACAGTTGCTCTACTGTTAATTTTTGCTGTATTCAGAGTGAATCTGGTTCTGAAACTTAATTCAACCAATTCTGGAATTGATACACAGTGGAAAACAAGAAGAATGTGTAAAACAATAATACGTTTTACTTAGTTAACAAATGAACTAATTTCATACTACAGAATGGGAACCTGTATGTGGAACAATGGAGGTCCATTGCAGGAGCAGACAATACTTCAAAAGGCAGCAAACTAAGATTGATATGAGTGAATGGCAAAAAGTCTGGTAAGAGTCAGGAATAAGCACCAGTTGAGGCAAGCAGCTTAACTCAGTTGACTCAAGTTTGAAATAGATTGGAGCATTCAAGTGGGAAATACTTAAAGCAAAGAGTCTTCATACTTTCCCACCAATAAAAAGTGCTCTGAAACAAAGATCTGTAGCTTGGATAGGTCCTTGAGCACTAGAGGATTTGTGGCTTTCTAGCAGTCTTATATCTTCAAGATCTAATTGTCCTTAACCCTAAGTTATTTCACCTGACTTCTTAAGGAGCCTTTTTTATTAGCCACTATAACACTAATCATCTTCATTCTTTTTAGATCCCCTATCTGATAAAAAAGTTTTATCCCGCAAGTTTAGAATTTCTTTACTTGACAACATAGTCCCCATAGTTATTAAAACTTGACGTTAAGTGTGAGAATTTAATCAATCAGTTATAAGAAACATTCTCTATTTATGTGTATATATGTGTTCTTCCTATTTTTGCTTCTATGTCTTATTCTTGCTATTCTATTCCTTTCCCCAGAGAAATCTCCATTTTCTGCAAGAACAAGACATTCACACATGAATTATATATAAAGAAAAGTTCAAAATCCAGTGTAAGAGGCACTCATCTTACTCATAGTAAGGTTCACACTAATATTCCACAAAATATGTGGAGGATAAAGCAGTGTGGGCTGAAGCACACAGTTTAGTTACAGTAGAAAGGGTTATCGTCAATCTCTCAATGAGGAATTTTTTGGGTATGATATATCATGTATGAATATTGTAGCAAACTCCAAGAAATTCTCAAAAAGGAATGAAAATTCAATTATTCTCATAATAAATGTTTGTCACATTTATAAAATTTAAAAATAAAAACACATACTTCAGATATTGGTAAAGAGAGCTATCTAGCTAAGTCTCATTTTGATGCTCAAAAGGAAAATCAAGAAAAATACATGAAATAGCATGTTTGTAAAGAAATTGTTGAATAGTAATAGGGCAGCATTAAACGAATGGTGAGGAAGTAGAAAAAAAATTCATTGGTTCTTTTAAATCCTAATGGACTAGGTTATCTGAATCTCTCTCAATTTCCAATTTAACCAATTCTGTGTTAACATCACCCATCCCAGGAAAATAGTTTCACTATCAAATTGTTTATTTTGTACACTCCTTTCCAAATGAAAGCTAGAGTCTACATTTACATTTTTTTGTCTCAAACCTTCTTAACTCTTTCTTGTAACACCAACATAAGCCTACAAAAGAGATTAAGAAAATATGTTTTCTAAGGAAAAGCTCCAAGTAAAATTAAGGAATAATGACCATCAATTTCAAAACCACACTTATTAAAGGTGGAACTCCAATAACTTCCCTTTCTTACTTCTCCCAGCTCACTGAAGTGGAAGAAGGAATTCCAGAAATATTAAGGAAGATATAATTGATTAGATGTGGAGTCCGAAGAAAGAATTACTTAGGATGATTTTCAAATGTCTGCCTTAAATAACTGGATGAATGTAATTTCTGTCATGAATAAAGACCAATGACATTCTGATTAGATTTCCATTCTGGAAAAGTCAAAGCTATAGGGACACAGAACAGATCAGTGGTTGCTAAGGATTAGGGATGGGGAAGAGGTTTAATACAAAGGGCAGCATGAGGGAATTTTTAGGAATGATTAGCTATTCTATATATTGACTGTAGTGGTGTTTACATGGTCAAAACTCAAAGAACTGTACATCAAAGCTGCAAATTTTGCTATACGTAAAATAAAAAGTAAATAAAAATAATCAGTGCTTACTAATGGATTATTTTAAATGAGGATATCTTAAGAATTAGAAATATGTCAGAATGATTACAGGGGAAAATATGTCAAAATTAATGGAACACTAAATTAGACATTAGAGTAGAGCAAGGAAAATAAGATTGTTGCAGACTAAGAATGAGAACTGAGTAACTATTAAATTAAAAGTGCATGACGGGTGCCTGGGTGGCTCAGTCGGTTAAGTGTCTGACTTTTGGTTTCAGCTCAGGTCATGATCTCGAGGTCCTGGGATGGAGCCCCACACGGGCTCCCCACTCAGTGGGGAGTCTGCTTCTCTCTCTCTCCCTCTGCTCCTTCCCCCTCTGCTCCTGATCTCTCTCTCTCTAAAATAAATAAATCTTTTAAAAAAGGTGACAAAAAGTAAAGATGACACCACCTAGCACTTCCCCAGGTGTTTGAAAATTACTTCTAAATTTCTAGTCATAACACTCTCAAAAAGTCATTTTCCAAACAGTGGTCGCGTCAGTTGCTTTTGCATTACTTATCTGATTAGCAGAATTCTTACTGTTGAATGTAGAAACAGATGAACAAGAAACCTAACCTAAGGCAGACAACTGAGGCAAATTTGATGGGTTACCATCACAGACTTGCTATCACCCGACTTTGGAATGCCGGGGTGAATGGCATTATGCTGCTGGCCCAGGACAAATCCCTAGAGAGTTGTGGCCTGTGTCTCTTCTGACTGATTCTCCGAACCCTATCAATCTCCTAAGTTTTAACCTCCTAGATCTCAGAGTCATTCATCAGCAAATAGCTTTTAAAATTTATAACAAACTACTTTCATGAAAAATCTCATTTCCTACTTGTCTCAACTGAAACTTGGCTCTCCCATGGCACTACTTTTAAAACTGTTCAAATAATGGGTTCTTTTCCACACCCCTTCGGCCTCCGGGCCTAGAAATGAAGTAGATGTCTTTTTGCTCCTCGTTGCTGCTTCCAGACCAGTATCCCTACATTCATAATCATATAAGGCTCCCCAGTGTACTTTACCTCTTGTTTTGAAAAGTTAGTCCCCGATTCACTGATTCCAATTCCACACCTATCCATCTTCTTGGCAATTTCAAGTCTCACATAGAGGTCCCAATACCTTGATCTCTTAAATTCTTGACCTCATTTAGCCAATGATCTTGTTCTCTACCCTATAGAAGCTATTCAGTACCACGGTCCCACCCTTGACCTTGACATTTTCCATAACAACAAACTCTCCATCTTGATTTAACACACCTCCTTTCTACTATCATTTTTCTCTTTCCAGCTTACTCCTTCTGACACCCATCTCTAATAAACTTTGGGCTTCATCCAAACTTTCAATCCATTTATCCGAGCAATTTGTTACTGCTCCTTATTACCCTCCTGTCCTTTCTTCACTATCCACCTTAAATGTATGGTAAATTATTACAATAATCCTTCCTCGTAATTCCACCCACTTGCTTGACAAAAAAACCACCCTGGTTAAATCCAAAACTTCCCACCAACTCTACCCCAGTACCCCTGAAGCTGCAACTGGTTGGAAAACATAACAATGATGCTGACAGCTTTACTGTGATAACAAAACTTAACAAAATTTAAGTGGACCCTTAAATGTACTTATAAAAATATTATAGTAATCTAATCTAATCTATTTTTCACCTATTATCTTAGATAATCACTCTCCCTACACCCCCAAGACCTATTCCAATTTCTTCACACCCAACTTATGACTTTGCTTCCTACTTCAGTGAGAATGCAGAAGCAATAAAACAGAACTTCCAAAAACTACCTCTAAGTATTCTCTATACTGTTACTGTGGATGAACTCTAAATGCTCATAAGTAAGGCAACCCTCCCACTTACATACCAGTAACTGACTATAGCAATTTTCTTTTTCCTTTGCATTCTCCATTTTCCCCTTTCAAGTGGATCATTCATCAGGATACAACAAGCTTCCATTTCAACGTTATTTATGTATTTATGTTTTCATTTTTATTTTTAAAGATTTTATTTATTTGCCAGAGATTGAAAGAGCACCAGCAGATAGAGGGAGAAGGAGGCTCCCCATTGAGCAAGGAGCCCAGTGCGGGACTCGATCCCAGAACCCTGGGGTCATGACCTGAGCCAAAGGTAGATGCTTAACTGACTGAACCACCCAGGCATCCCATTTCAACCATATTTAAAAATAATAAAAATAAAACCACCTAGACCCAGTTCCTGCATCTAGCTCACCCATATCTTATCTCCAGTTTTATAACAAAATTCTTCTGAAAGAATCTATGCTTCCTGGTCTTCTATTTCTTCCTTCCCATTTTCTCTTGATCCACTAAATTAGGCTCCACCATTGTCACTGCACAGAAACCATTAAAAACGTCAGCAAAGACCTTCCTCTTGCTAAATCCGATAGTCATCCCTCAGACTTCATCTTATTTCATCAATCAGCAGTATTTAACACAGTTAATCATTCTCTCCTCAAAATTTTCTTTCTCTTGTTTTAACTTAGATTTTTCTCCTACTTTTTTGGCCACTCCTCCTTAAAGTCCTGCTTTTTTTTTTTTTCTTCATATGTGACTTCTAAATGTTAAAATGTTTCTGGCCTCAGTTCTTGAACTTACTCTATTCAGTCATTACAGTGATGGTGTTATCCAATTTATGGCTAAGAATAGCATGTATTTATGCTGACAACTCCCAAATTTATATTTTCTACCTGGACTCCCCCATGAATTTTTGGCCCATATTTTCAAGAGCCTTGGCATCTCCACTTAGATATTTACTTGGCAACCCAAACTTAACACACCCAAACTGCTCTAAGACACTCCCCTAAAACTGCTCCTCCTGTGGTTTTCTCCATCTTAGTTAATGGCAACTGTCTTTTCCAGTCACACAAGTAATAATCATGCTGTCATTCCTGACTCAACTTTCTCTCAACCCCATAGCTAGTCTGATAACAAATCCCATGATCTCTAATTCCAAAATATATTCAGAATAATACCACTTCTCCATTCCACCACTCTTGCCACCTTGGTGAAAGCCACAAGCATCCCTCACCTGGATTATTTCCATTAAGCTTTTCTTGGTCTTCCTGTTTCAATGCTATGATTCTTCAGTCTATTCTCAACATAGCCTCTGAGTTCATCCTATTAAAATCTAATTCATATCATGTCCCTCCCCTGATCAAAACCCTCCAATGTCCCTCCATCTCAGAGTAAAAGCCAAAGTCCTTACAGTGATTTTCAAGGCCTTAAATGATCTGGGTCCCTATTACCTCTCTGAAGGTGTCAACTCCTGCTCTCTCCTCTCTCCACTCCCCACTGCTTAAGTAGTACTGGCTTCCTTGTTGTTTCTCATATAGCTCAGAAATAACCCCACATTTACACATGCTACTTCCTCTGCCTGGAGCTTTTCCCTCAGTTATCCACAAGGCTAGTTCCCCCACTTCCTGTAGGTCTTTCTTCAAAAGTCACTTTCTCAGTGACATCTGCTTTGGTCACTCATTCTAAAATTTAAGCCAACAATACCATCTCATCACTATTCTCTATTTTTTTCTCCTTAGCATATAATATATGATATAGTTATTTATCATCTATCTCTAAGAGTAGAATTTAATATTCATGGAAATAGAATTTTTTTTATCACTTTCATTTATTGCTATATTACCAGGACTCAAGATAGGCAGTTTCTGGCACATAGTAGACACACAACAAATCATTTCTTGAATTAATGAATAAATGTGTAAATGAACTTTAATCCGACTTTGTAAAATAAAATAGATAAGAGTGACATTTCATGCTAATAGTTATTTTAAACAAGTTTTCCAAAAACATAATTCATTATTATATACCTATTTGAAGCAGTTACTATATAGTAGATAAGAAACTGATCATTTAGATAGTTAGAAACTAGGGATAGAAAGCATATGTGAGCTGCCATGAAGAGAAATTTCAAATGTCAATTGCTTAACACATTAGAGATTTATTTTTTATTTATTACAAACCCAGCGTCAGTTGGTAGAGGTTCTCCCATAGGTTCTCCCATATCCAGTGGCTCAAGAATTCAGGTCCCTTTTATTCTGAAGTGCAGTCATCTTTACATGAGACCTTCATGGTTTCTAGACCCAGGAAAGAGGTAACAGAGTTTCCTAGCGAGTTCTTAAATTTCTCAACCCACAAGTGACAGATACCACTGTCATTTACATTTTGTTAGCTAGAAATAGTCATAGAGTCCTTGCCTTGCAGCAAGATTCAGGGAAGTTCACTAGTTACAATATGCTCATGACTAAAATGATATGTAAACTTCAAATGTATATGTTCAGGAAAGAATCTATATATAAAAAATAATTGAAAACTATACCAGGAAGCGTAAGGAAGTTAACATTGAATTGAAAAGAGCGTGATTACTGAAGCAAATCAGTCAGGAGTAGGATTTTCAAATGGAACTTTAGGATGAAAGTAAGATTTTGCCAAAAGAAAAGAAAGTTAAAAAATTATTGCAAGCAGAATTACTTTAATATTCTACTTTATTTTGCTTGCCTGATAGCCAAGTTATATTTTTGTCTTTCTGACAAGTGGTTGGAGACACTGAGTATGACCAAAAGTGCAATAATTTTATTTGCATGTTCCCCCTGGATTAACATATTAACTGCTAATAGATTATGAGCATTGGTATTAAGTATATGGCTGTAGCTTTATAACTCTTATAGTACATTATTCTGGACTATTATGGTATATTTAGCATGAAGATAGATCCAAATTTTTCTAATTTTTAGGAACTCTTCTTAAGAGATTCTTAAAAATATGCATACAATCCGCAATTGTTGGCAATAATACTTTAAAAATACTTAGAAATTTGTATGAGGAAAACAATTTAACTATTATAATAAAAATACAAATAGTATTATATCAAATTTGGCTATTATATAATAACTTCATTCCCTATAAAAACTTTACTGCCAAATTGTTATATAAAACCACTAGTTATTCAAATTGGATCCAATTGGTAAACCCGAAGCTAGATTTTCTATTGTATTATTTGAGGCTAAATTTTCAATAGACTATGTTATAGTGGATGAGGATCTATCACAGACCAAATACAGAGGAGTTCACTGTCAGTCTCACTTCTAACATGATTCTATGGCAAATCAAAATAATAGATTTATAGAAAGTGTTCCATTTAGTTAAAAATGCAAAGAAAAACATAACCATTTCATCTCGTTTTATTTTTAATTTTGTTTCTCGTAAGTGTGAAGATTTTCAAGTATTAAGAAAAACTGACTTCATGATTATGTAGTATCAGTTAAAGTTCCTAATATAAATATTGACGTAGGGGCACTGATTTTCGACTCTATACCTTTTCACAAAAATGAGGTAACTTTTGCTTGACCTCCCAGGAATAAAAAATTATTGTAGAAACATTTCTAGTTCTTTCTTGCTCATCAGTTTGTTTTATCAACATTTAGACTTAGAGTTGAATTAAAGTGAAGGGTTAAGTATTTGTCAGGCTTCCATTTCTAAACATTGATGTTAGATTGTCTTTAAATCTTAATCATTCACAATTCCTTAGGCTGGCACTTTATATACATATCATCAATGTAAAGCTCTATTATTATTAATATGTGAATAAAGTAATGTTTTTCTTGTAATGGGGATGGAGGGAAAATGTTTTTTGGCACTTTACTTTTTTTCATTATCTCACTTAGTACCATAAAATATGTATCTTTTATTTTTTTAAGTTTTTATTTAAATTCCTGTTAACTAACATACAATGTTATATTAGTTTCAGGTGTACAATATAGTGATTCAACACTTCCATATGTCACCCAATGCTCATCACAAGTGCCGTCCCTAATTCCCATAACCTCCACCCACTTCCCCTCTGGTAACCATCAGTTTGTTCTCTATAGTTAAAAGTCGGTTTCTTGGTTTCTCTCTCTCTCTTGTTCTTTCCATATGCTCATTTGCTGTGTTTCTTCAGTTCCACATATGAGTGAAATCATACAGTATTTGTCTTTCCTTGACTGACTGGTTTCGCTTAGCAAAATACACTCTAGCTCCATCCATATCATTGCAAATGGCAAAATTTCATTCCTTTTTATGGTTCAGTAATATTCCATTGTGTGTATATACCACACATCCCCTTTATCCATTCATCAACCAATGGACACTTGGGCTTTTTCCATAATTTGGCCATTGTGGATAATGCTGCTGTAAACATGGGGGTGCATGTACCCCTTTGATTAGTATTTTTGTATTCTTTGGGTAAATACCTAGTAGTGCAATTGTTGGGTCATAGGGTAGTTTTATTTTAACTTTCTGAGGAACTTTCACACTGTTTTCCAGAGTGGCTGCATGAGTTTACATTCCCACCAACAGTGCAAGAGGGTTCCCCTTTCTCCACATCGTCGCCAACACCTGTTGTTGATTTTAGCCGTTCTGACAGGTGTGAGGTGATAATCTCATTGTAGTTTTGATTTGTATTTCCCTAATGATCAATGATGTTGAGCATCTTTTCATGTGTCTGTTGGCCATCTGTATGTCTTCTTTAGAAAAATGTTTGTTTATGTCTTCTGCCCATTTTTAATTGGATTATTTGTTTTTGTTTTTTGTGTGTTAAGTTTTATAAGTTCTTTATATATTTTGGATACTAACCCTTTAGCAGATATGTCATTTGCAAATATCTTCCCCAATTCCTCAGGTTGCTTTTTAGTTTTGTTGATTATTTCTTTTGCTGTGCAGAAGCTTTTTATTTTGATGAAGTACCAATAGTTTACTTTTGCTTTTGTTTCCTTTGCCTCAGGAAACATATCTAGTAAGAAGTTGCTATGGAAAATATGTATCTCTTAAATTGATTCTTTTCTCGCAGAGAACTTTACTATTTAACAGAAAGTATATTTTCTGCCTGAGAAGGTAGAACATACCACATAAAACTGAGGCTAGGCAGTTTTTTAACCTATTTGGTCAGCAGGTCACAATAACTTTTTCTGAATATAATGTTTAAACAGCCGGATTTCAGAGAAAATGTGACTGCTCTTAGTGTTCTTTTGACTCATACATATGTTATTTTCCCAACTAATGGGCATGCCTGTGCATTCTTTGAAAAAAATTATATTCAGTATAATAGATACTCTTTCAGTAAACTGTATAGTTAAAATGAAAAATAAATAATATTCTTCGTTTTGATGACTCAAGATTAAACTGGCCTCTGTTTCTCCCAATGACATCATATAATCATTCCCAAAATTAGATTTAAAACTTCAGAGTAGTAGAATTATGGATTCATACAATTTATCTTCTACTGCTCTCTCTTCCCCCCAAGTGAAATTAGTCACAGAATTATCTCATTTTTTTCTTTAATAATATCTCTTAGATCCACTCCTTCTTTTTCATTTTTCTAGTTTAGGTACCAATCTCTTCTTACTTGGAAGACTCTATACTGCAAAATTAACCTCTGATACACTAGTTGTGATAATTTCTTAAACATCAGGTGCATCCCATTACTTTTATGTTCAAAAGCCTTTAATGACTCTTCATTGCCTTCATTCCTGAAAATAGTAAGGCCTCTCGTTTTCCAGATTGGTCTATTTTTGAATCTCTCATGACCCTCTAGAGAGCTAAGAGGAATCACAGTGAGTCCTTAAAGAAAGGAAGATATTTGATGGTATAGGGCTTAGTCTATGCTTTAAACTCTAGATTTAAGAAATAAGGAAAAAAAAACTTATATTTTCTGTGTTATATAATTTAACTTGCCTGGTTCAAAGTAGATGGAATTCAGGGAAAATATTTTGTCTAAAAATAAAAATGCCTGTGTTTGACTTTTAGGGCTAATGTATAGTTCCTCTAGGCATAATATTTGGTGTAGTTTTAGGGAAAGAAACAAAGCTCCCAAATCTCTAAATTCTTTTCCAAATCCTATGTTCTATAATATAGTAATTCTGTTAATGTTACATTCCTATATTTTAATTAGACCTCAAGTTTCTTTATTTTAAATGATACCTAGGTTATAGAAAAAAACAATATAGAAGCATTCTCAAGAATTTTGCATTATTTTCTAATATATATGCATATATTTTTAATATATATGCAACAATTTATATTATATTATAAAATAGAATCAAGTTCTAACCTTCATGGAGAACTACCCTCAAACCTGAGAGAGAATGACCTCAGACAGAATGATGCAGATCTCCAGGAAGAAACGGAGCCTTAACTTGGTCCTTGAAGGGTACCTAGGTTATAGAATGTTGGAGAAAAATAGAATTGGGCTGTGGCAGTTGGAAAAGATAGCAAGAGTAAAGGCGCAATGTTGTAATGATCTTTAGAACAAATTAATCAGAGAGGACTAGTCATGATGCAATGTAGTAAGCAATAAACTTGACTGGAAAGGTGATGCTAAGGTTGGTAAGAATGATGGGAATGATAAGAATTATATAAGGATACAAATGATAGAACTGGAATGGGAAAGTTCACTTAGAGAAGACTTTCAAAGAAAATCAAGAGGTGTTAGAAGCACATTGGTGGTAGCAAGAATCTTATTAAAGGTGAAATGTTACAAATGAAATCCTTAAAAAACAGTAGAGTTATCCACCTGAAAGATTTCTTTAGTAGAGGTGGATGAACTGTGTGATGTTTCAACATCTTTTCCAGATCTATAGTTCTTTCAACACAGACATGCAATTAACTTATGTTTTGTGCAACCTATTCTTGCCAATGTTCATTTTAGACTGTGAACCTAAAATAGAATAAGGATTATACTATTTAACATATGGTGCATATAAAATGAGTACACCGAATATTTTCATTTGAATATGTGCCAATTCTGAAACATGGCGAAATTTTGGAATAATTCAGGGAATTCTCACGCATTCAAAGAGTTCTTACATTTCAAAAATGTTTACCAGATCAATTTTCCCCATAATCACTATTTTTCTACTAGAGTCAAAATACAAGTTGAGGGTGGAGGGGGGCACCTGGGTAGCTCAGTTGGTTAAGCATATGCCTTTAGCTTAGGTCATGATCTCAGGGTCCTGGGATCAAGCCCCTAGTCTCTAGTCAGGGCTCCTGCTCAGCGGGTAGTCTGCTTCTCCCTTTCCCTCCGACTCTCCCCCAACCCCCCAGCTTATGCTTGCTCTCTCTCTCTCTCTCTCTCTCTCTGTCAAATAAACAAATAAAATATTGTAAAAAGTACAAGTTGGGAAGTAGCAAAGTGGTGAGACTCTAGAAATACAATTTAATCATAAGTCAGGACTGGGGTTGGGTAAATAATTGGGCATGAGGATGACTAAGTAGCACATTGGTTAAACAACTTTATCTGTGTAGTTAACAGAAAGGCAATTAAAATATTATAAGTAGTTTGACCTTGTCTTACACATCATCATAATCTCATGACAACAAATTAATAAAAGCTTTAGGAAAAATAGGATAAATGAGTAACAATCAGAAATATAGGAGTACTACTAGAATATTTGGAAGTTAGTTTTAGAGTTTCTCTGCCTATGCTTCCAATTTCATTTCAGTATCCAACAGAGATAAAGATCAAAGAACATTCTCTACTTCTCAGAGTCACAACAGATCATGTATTTGATCTTCAGATAAGTACACATTTATTTGCACTCTGTATATCTTATGGAGATATATAATGCAGACACTGTAAATAACTTAGTAATATGTCTCTCATTAGGGTATAAACATGACTTTATATATAATTACTATATTGATCATTTTAATTGGATGTTTTTAATGTAGGCTGCATTAATCTGTGCACACAAATTACAATTAAACATTCTACTGTAAATCCTTAGCAATAAACAAAACTCTTTGAGATCAGGACCTTTATATTTATCTTTATTAGTTTCATTCATCAAGCGTGTGTACAGTAGCAATCACATGCCAGCACTATCCAAAAATAAAATAAGACATTGTTTTATTGTGCTTGTCCAATATCTAACATTCCCTCTTCTAGTAATGGTAGCCCAAATGTCTTTAGGAATCCCCTTTCTCCTATTCTTGGTAATCTATTTTTGATAACATTGTTTCCTCAAACTCTCTCCTTAAATTTTAGTTATTAGTTTATATTATTACTCTCTTTATTCACATAATTTTACTTCTATATATTTCTAATACCACCATTATGAAAAACTGTTATTGTTCATCTACCTGCATTTAAAGGGAACAACTATGCCTGAGTTTTTAATCATCAAAAAGATTCAAAAAATAATAATCTAAATTAATAATGAAGAGAACACACTGACCTGGTAATATAGAGACTAGAACAGACTAGGTATATTCATTAGAGATAAAGACAACAAAAAAGGTGACCAAATATTGCCCGTTTAGTTGAATGAAAACAAATTTAATTCATTAATTCTCATTAAACTCAAGAGTTTAAATGTTTTCAGCTTGGAATGAAAGAAAATGGAAGATTTGGTGAAGTGGAGAAAAACTGTCAACTACCATTCAAACTACAAATAGTTGTCTTCATGTCTTTCACGCTCCTCAAGAAACATTTTGAAAAGTCCAAATTACTCAAAATCATTCTATCCATCTTGGAAATGATCAAGTAGAGGTCAATTACCCAGACCATGTAACAATCTAAAGAAGTTTGGAAGCTGTCTTTGAGCAACAGTAAAAGGGAATCAGAGAGAAAGCTGAAATAGAATAGCTATAATACAAGACACACGTAATGGAAGGAGAGCTGTTTCAGAAAAATTTAAAAAGTTATTACTATTTCCTTGCATTTTGTTGTGTGTGTGTGTGTGTGTGTGTGATCTCTGATCTCTGTTCTACCCAACACTCCTTTCTGGAGGGCCTAATAAATGGAGCAATCTGTCAAATGCTGGAAGAAGCAAAGAAAAAAGATATAGATATCTTAAGAGAGTCTAAAATTGACAAAAAAGGAGGGGCTTCCATCCTATATATTCATTTAATCATTAATAAAATATCGAGTTTCTCAGTATTCAGAAGTGAAGAAAGATCCACTGTCAGTTCCCAGCAGAAGAAATTTCTATTAGTAGGAGATATCCACAGGTAAAAACACATAAAATGACAATTTCAGACATAAGGAAGTATGCTAGTGGGTGACAGTGGACAAAGCCAAAAATTTTGTCTAGTAAGAAAAGTATGATCAATTAAGGTGTCAATTTAGTAAGATAGTTATGAAGGAACAAGGATGCTTATTAAGCAGCAACAATTTGTAACTCCATGAGAATGTAACAATTATGAGCTCTCTTAAAACTGGAGTCAGTAAAAATAGAGATGGGTCTGTTCTGGGGAAAGGGGAAAAATAATTCCATTGTAAATTTCAAAGCTATAACTGTCACAAAATTTTCATTTTATTATTAGGGAAGTTTTTTTTTTTTTTGAAATAGACTTCTAGGATAGATACATGTGTTTATTTACACATCCTCCAAAACCCCAATAATAAATACAGAAAAAGATAAATGTAAATACATTACAGAAAAGAAATGGAGAGAAGCTCCAGACACACAATAAAGGGTTTAATTAGGATAATTTATGGAAAGGACTATTTACACCTTGAGAGAAGTGTTAAGGAGGCGATTAGGATGCTGGGACCCAGGGAACAGTAACAGGGAATGTCATTACTAGCCCTAGACCTGAAGAGCAAGGGGGGAAAAACGGTACTTCAGGAGCTTGGAAAGAACCAAAGATATGAAAGTACAGCCTCTGGAGAAGAGCTGTGGCCACTGTGGAATCCAGTCGCTGCAAGAATCACCATCAGACATGGATGAGTGTGAAATACCTACCCACCTTTCTCATTGCCTGCCCATTCCTCATGCCAGCACTTCCCATGGGCCAAACCCCAACCAGCAGCCAGAATGCAAGGATGTCTATGCAATGCAGTTGATAAAGGTCAGCATCCGGTGTGTAGAGAAAGGCAGAGAATGGTGGAAATTTAATATGGAAATGGAGAGGATGATGGAGATTAACCAATACCCGGGAAATAGGAGTGGAGCTTCAGCTTTCTTGGATTTGCACTCTTCTTTATGAATTATTGCACAGAAGTTAGTGTGAGGGTGGTGTCAGTTAAAACACAGGGAAGTCAGCATTTGGGGAGTGTGGGAAAGGCAATTTGGAATCTGCCAGTTTTCTCTTTTGGATATTCACTATCTGTGCAAACCCCTTTCTCAAGAGAAACAACTCCTAAATTCAACCCTATGAATGCACTCAGAACAAATCCCAGGATACCTGTGCAACATAAAACTCTCTCCTTTAAGTCTAGATAGAGCTTCCCATGATCCAGCGGTCCATAAATGAAAAAGTCACCACACTTCATGTTCATTACACAGGGTAAAGTAGAAACAAGATTACAAAATTAAATCTCCTATTTGGAAAATGGAAGAATAGGGTATCTGTGGCATATTCATATCCTACAAACAGGAATCACAAAAGCACCACCTCCTGTCAGTGGAGAAAGATCTGTGATTGGTCGATCAAGCAGCAACTTGCGGACTGTAGCTGACGCTGTAGTGTGTTTCTTTTGGAGGCAGCACTGCTTTGTTGGCACTCTTTCTGCTTGTGGAATTTGGGGGTCTGGAGTTTGTTTTAGAAGTCAACTGATCATGCTGATGTAAACCACGCTTCTGGTTTTTCTGGTAATCTATCTGCCTCAAAAACTTAGTGGGAATTCAATCACTTTGCTTCTGATCAACTCTATATTGGAGTAAACACAGACCATATTCTCTCAAAACATACCTTAATAATCTGATAATAGATCTTTTACGTACTGGCCTCTAAGATCTATCCATGGCCCTCTCTTATGAAACAAAGGCTTGAGTGAGACTCAGCCCCACTCACATGATCTTTGAGCTGTGTTGGCAAGATTACCAGCTGAGCAAAATACTTGATTCAGTTAGTAAAACAGAATCAGTTGACTGGGGTGTTTGTTTGTTTTTAACATGTGAGATCCCCAGGGCGCCTGGGTGGCTCAGTTGTTAAGCATCTATCTGCCTTCGGCTCAGGTCATGATCCCAGGGTCCTGGGATGGAACCCCTGCATCAGGCTCTGTGCTCTGAGGGGAGCCTGTTTCTCCCTCTCCCATTCCCCTTGCTTGTGCTCATGTTCTCTGCTCTCTTTCTCTCTCTCTGTGTGTGTCAAATAAATAAAAATCTTAAAAGAAATAAAAAAATTTTTGAGATCCCGAACTATCTAACTCTCATCACATATGCATATGCAGTTAACTTTGCAAACACACTTACCTATATTCACCTTCTGTATATAAAAATACTAAGAAAACACAACATTATAATATTTCCTAGATCTTTTGTCCATTGTCCATCTGCCTTCCAATATATCACAGGCAACTGTTTTATTAAATATTATTCCCTGGCATAACAGAGGTGCAAGCTTTCCAGATCTAATATTTGTGTTGTCACTGCTCCACTCTTTCCAATAAACCAAAGCCATCTATTTTCAGTTCTAGTCCATGCAGCACCCCACTTCTGATTTGGGAGCAATGAAGAGAAATACCAAAAGAAACAGCTCCAAGAGTTTAAAGTTACATTTCAAATGGGATTCAAGAATAGAAAATTAAACTTTTTTATTTCAAATAAAATATTATATAACAAAATAGTACATAAAATTATACACTAATGTATATAAATTTAGCCCAAGAAAATAGGAGCCAACCTCACTCCAAAGAGGAAATTTAAATGTATTCCAAACATAAATCTTTCCCAAACACATTAAGACTAAATTAGAGATAGTAGAAGATGGTAGTACTTACTATCTACGACAATGATTCCCAAATGGGTCCGGTGTTGCCCAGGCACCTCCCCAGAGTCATATGGTAATGTCCATAGACATTTTTGTTGGACATGACTGGGAGTGCAGAAGTGCTGCTGGCATCTAGTGAGACTCTATTGAGAGTAAGAGATCACTAAACACCCTACAATGCAGAGTCCCCTCCTTTCCATAACCACAACAAAGTATTATCTAGTCCAAAATGTCAGTACTACTGAGACTGAGAAACTGTAGTCCAGGCCATTGGATAAAAGAAACTAAACCTATGAGTAAGAGTTACAAAATCATAAACATGGTACCCCCACCTCCCATTGACCAACAGGTGACTAACATCTTAAGATACAGCAGAACACACAAAGAGAAAATGTGATTCTGGCAATAGAGTTCTTAGCATGGGGATAGAGAGAGGTAAAAACCCTGCTACAGTGTTTGAAGGGAATCATATTACTGGCTATCTAGAAGACTTGTGGACACAACAACTGATACTGGTCCTGGAAGCTGCCAAAGTTTCCCTCAACATCAACATATTAATTGGATTGACTAGGTGAGGGGCACTGAATTAGCATAAAACTATCAGTTTACTGTAGGAAAATAAAACGCTTCAAGTATATGCTTCACTGATACAGTAGGTCAGTTACTTACTAAGAGACTGATTACCAAAGTAATAAAGAGGAAGGAAAACAATTATTTTGATGGATAGATGAACTCCAGAGTGTATATACTAATTTAGTTATTTAATTTTCATTACACTTATGAAAAACTAGAATTTAATACTAAGCATATTTCTTTGGGGAGTTTCATTTTTAATTAGATATGACTTGAGCTCACTCTTTTCCCACTGCTGAAATAATGTACAAACTCAGTATGTGTGTGCATAACATACAAGTAGGTCCCTGCAATTGTATAAATAATTTCTATTTCTTCACACATAAACCCAGATGGATCTTCAGTGGAACACAAATAAGACAAAACAAAAGGCTGTAAGAAATTATTGCAAGTGAATTTATATATTAAATTAATCATTTCTCCCCTAACTTCTGGAGTTTGATTTCAATCTTGTTTACATGATTTTAAATACTCTTTTGAATGAAAAATAAACTTCGTCTCAAGGTAGATTTTTAAGACACCCTGTACAGGTGATAATCCTAGATATATTCTATTGTTCTCAAAGTACATTTTTAGGGATGAAGAAGAGTCTTTTAAAAGAGCAATTTGTTTATTTTAATAGAATCCTGTAGTGGTTAACTAAAGCCATCTTAATAAAATGATATTAATCATTTTTATTTTTATTTTTTATTTATTTTTTAAAAGATTTTATTTATTTATTTGAGAGAGAGAGGGAGAGCATGAGGGAGGGCTGCGGGAGCAGAGAGAGAGGGAGAAGCATTTCTGCTGAGCAGGGAGCCCCGGGGGCTGCAGGGACTCAATCCCAGGACCCTGGGATCTTGACCTGAGCACAAGGCAGACACTTAACTGACTAAGCCACCCAGGTGCCCCGATATTAAGCATTTTTAGACCTAGATACACTTTCCCAGATTTTAAAAAGAAAGTTTAAAAAAAATAAATAAATGAAATGAAAATGAAAAAAATAGGATATTGTCAGTCATTCTCAAAAACATAGCTTGATTTAATGAAGCAGGTTGCAGAGTTTTATATATTAGATATCATTTATATAATTTTTCAAAAAACAAAACCATACTGCTTGTGTCCTTAGTCTCTCTCTCTCTCTCTCTCTCTCTCTCTCTCTCTCTCTCTCACACACACACATACACACACACATTTAAAGAATTTTAAGTACACACATCAAATTAATATCATGGATGCACGTAAATGGGGAAGGAAAGAGCAGGGAGCTAGATCAGACTGGCATATGACTGGAAAAATGGAACATCATCTTTATCTGTAATGTCTTATTTCATTTATTAAAGTAATATTTGAGCAGATTATGATGAACAATAGCTAATTTTGTGTGAAGTGTGCAAAGATGTTTGTTATATTGTTTTTTTAATTTATTGTGCTTTTAAAAATTTCTCAAAAAATCATGATTAAAAATGAAACAGGGAGGGCAATGTATCTGATATATAGATGTAAATATTGAGACCAAACAAAAAAGGATCATAGCATATTTGAATATCCACAAGTAATGGGACTTGCATAGATATCTTGGGGAGAAGATTGTGAAATGAAGCTAGAAAAGGAGATGGTGAGCTTGTGTTAAGAATTTCAGGTGTATCCCAAGGATGATGCAAAACCACTGGAAGCTAACTAATGTATAAGCAAGTTATATGATCCAGTATGTAGTTGGAAAGATTGGCCTAATATAAACAGAGGCATGTTTTCCAGTAAAATTTTTCCATACATTCTTCATTGAAAAATATAATTATAAAAAAGATTACATATCTAGAAATCAGAAAAATTAAACCCAAATGTGCATTCTGGGTATCTCTGAATAAGAAAACATATACAATTTAAAATATACATTTAATAACATAACAGAATACATTTTCCCAAAATAAAGAAAAATTGAATCTGCACTGAGGAGTGAACCAAGTTCAGGAAAAATTGATACAGAATAATCTCACCAAGGTATATCTTCTTGAAGTCATTGAACTTCAAGAATAAAGACTCATCTAGGCATACAGACAGTAAGAGGAAGTCATCCACAAGAGGGAAAGATGAATTGGGTGCCAAATGTCTCCACAGCAGCATTCAGGGAGTGCCACAAGGTAGAAGAGCAATGTCTACAACATCTGAGGACACCCACACTTCTGAGAGAAAGTGTGAACAAAGAATGTATGCCTTACTAAGTTGTCCTTTAAGTCTGAAGGCTATGGATAGATATTCTCAAATAGAAAATAACCTACAGTCCAGTGAATAGAGCACATATGAATAAAAAAAAAGCTAGTGGATCATATGAATCATAAATGTTTTTTCAATAAAAAGATAAATCAAAAATTTCAAAACTCTGAAGTTGATAAATTATCATGAAAAGAGACTATGTGCTGAACATGTAATCAATTAAATAGAAATCTAAGCCTAAATAATTGTGGGGATTATGGTTACAAAACAAAATGTATATCAAAATTCTTGACCTTGTAAAAATTACTTAAAGTTTTTTCAAAGAATAATCTTTGAATGATTTTTGCATCTACTGACTTTTTAAAAAAATGAGAAAATATGCACAAGTATACTTCCTTTCCCCATTCCTTGCCTTATTCTACCTTTCAGTTACCTTACCTCACCTTACATTTATTGGGCATGTGCGTGCGCACACACACACACACACACACACACATGCATACATGCTCATACACTTCCAAAAACAGACCATGGTTTTTAGAGATAATAATAGACCGTATACACACTAAGGAAGAATGATATAGTCCTATACACATTATCGTCCACTAGAATTCCTTTGCCCAAATCATAGGTAATGCTTTACATTATTTTGAAGAGTGGTTTCAGTTTCTCCTGCTGGTAGAACACCCACTGATATGTGAATAATGAAATCCATAACAATTTTGGCAAATAATAGAACCATTTGCCTCAGTGGCTTCTTTTAGTTATACAGAAGAGAAACTGGGCACACCTTGCAGGTTAAAAATTCTTTCTTTACTTTGTATTGTCACCCTCCACTCACTGATTTCTATAATCTAAAGGAAGACATTTATTTTTCTTTTCTACAACAAAATCAAAGCAGAGTTCTGTTCTTTAAACTACATACACAATGGTATTTAGTATTTTTGTTATAACTTATTTTAATTTTCTACATGTACTGCCCTACAGACTATGAAAGTTTATTTCCCTAGACTCTGTTCTGTAAACAATCCAGAAATTTGATCAGACCTATTAACCAGTTGTGTTCCTTCTACTTCAGATGCAATAAATTACAGTCAAAGCTTCAAATTAGCATGTAAAATGTGTGAGTTTAACTTTGTTGCATTATGAGCAAAAGGTCATATCTTCAAGGAAAATTAGAAAGAAACCCCTTTGAAGCAAAAATTAGAATTTTGTAACCTCAAATGAATCTTAGAGATTTCCTAATACAGACCATAATTTTTTTATATAGGAGATTTAGACTGTGATTTATTTTTTCTAAAGTCTCTCCATTGCTCAGTACTCATGATCTATCTGTGCAATGTAAATCAAGTTGGTTATCTACTTCATTGTTTGCAAAACACAATTAAGTTGTTATCAAACATAACAATTAATGATGATGTTACTTATATTACTTATAGATTTTTTTTTATTATTATGCTGGATTCTTCTCTCCAGTCTGATAGTTTT
Organism: Callorhinus ursinus; assembly: GCF_003265705.2. Lineage (NCBI taxonomy): Eukaryota > Metazoa > Chordata > Mammalia > Carnivora > Otariidae > Callorhinus > Callorhinus ursinus. The sequence continues at coordinate 27,042,560 of NW_027397067.1, read as the reverse complement.
CATTTGTACCTACAAGAGAACACTTTCAGAATGGAATTATCTGAATAACACCAAAAAATATTTTCCCCTTAAGATTAAAAATATATCTACAATAAATTATCCAATTAGAAAGCCAAATAGTCTCATGCAGTATGTGGCAATTTCACGTATTATTTTATGTTTCTTGTGTCATCTAATAAATCAAATGAACTTTTTAAAAATTTTTTATTTTTATGTTAATCACCATACATTACATCATTAGTCAAGTGAACTTTTTAAGAAGAATGGGCTTGTTGTACCTATGCTTCATGGCACAACCAGCATTCTGGCTGAGCATGTTTCCCTTTAAAAAATATATTATCTTGATATTTCAAAATATATTCAACTCAATAAAAAGATAGTACAATATATATTGAGAGAGAAAGACTTTTCTATGAAATTTTAACTCCCAATATGTTGAGAATACAGACTCAATTATTGCCATATCTGCTTTTTCTATTTTTTTGGCACGAAGAGTAGCATTTTTCAATCCAAACACTTCGCTGTCAATTCTCTTTTCACAGCTGCCCCATTCTCCCCTCAAAACATATATATAAGCATACACGGACATCCCTCACACCTGCATTTCATGGGAGAATAATCTATTCCCAGGACTGAGTATGTGAAAAAAGAGTGCAGAATATAGAAATAGAAAATTTCCTTTCCTCTTACACAAGGAAGATTCATTATTTCATTCAAACTGAATTTCCTAAGTTCAGTACCCTAAGTTCTTGGTCTATATCAGTTGTTCTACGATACTATTTACATGAAACAATAAGTTATTAAAATAAATTCAGAGCCTGGCATATCCAATATTTAATTTTGTTAGGTAAGAATATTTTAAAAATCACCATTTCATTAAAGATAGGACATTTAACTCCAAAAATGTAAGAAGGAGGGGCCCCTGGGTGGCTCAGTCAGTTAAGCCACTGCTTTCAGCTGAGGTAATGATCCCTGGGTCCTGGGATAGAGCCCCGCATCAGGCGCCCGGCTAAACGGGAAGCCTGTTTCTCCCTCTCCCTCTGCCTGCCGCACCCCTGCTTGTGCTTTCTCTCTCTCTCTCTCTCTCTCTGTCAAATAAATTAAAAAAAAAAATCTTGGGGCGCCTGGGTGGCTCAGTTAAGCGTCTGCCTTCGGCTCAGGTCATGATCCCAGGGTCCTGGGATTGAGCCCCGCATCAGGCTCCCTGCTCCGCAGGAAGCCTGCTTCTCCCTCTCCCACTCCCCCTGCTGTGTCCCCACTCTCGCTGTGTCTCTCTCTGTCAAATAAATAAATAAATATTTTAAAAAATATTTTTTAAAAATTAAAAAAATAAAGTATTTAAAAATGTAAGAAGGACATAATTTCAGATTAAAATTAGGAAGAGTTTATAATTTTACACCAACATGGAAACAGCATGATATTCAGTTTACTCACTCCACTACAGACTCATGAAAGTTAGTCACAGGTGAAATCTACCCATGGCATGGTATTAGGATTCATCATTCCATTCCATACAGCATTTACCCCATACTGCCTTGTATGCATACTCATTAAAAATTGGTTTTATTTATCATCTTTGTTCTGCTTTGTATTACCAACAACACCTTGTCAAATGGTTCATTCATAGTGTGCACCCACTATGAGTTTGTGGAATGAATGAATAAAACAATAGCACACATATTATATTTCTAATTTTTATTTATAAATGCACAAGAGTCAAACAAATATTGGATTATGTCAATTAGACTTTTGTCCATTCTGCTCTCTCTTAAGATGAATAATTAAGGTTCATTTTTCAAGAAGAATAGTCTAAATAAAGCTAAAAGATTTCAGAACATTATTTACCAAAAAAAAGATTTTTGATATAAAGAAATTATATATCATATGCCACTAAAATCAGAGAATTCATACAAAAAAAATTCTCACCAACTCAGTCACTAATGAAGCTTAACCACAATGTCTAACAGAAGAATTTGCCTCCTTAAAGTAATTTCAATTATATTCTGTATGATCATTGACCTTTTCTTTTGGTTACTGTATTAAAAAAGGAGTTAATGACTAACTGTAACCCTGCTGTTTATTTTATTCCCTTACCATCTGTACTTCAGGTATCAACACCTGAAAAGGTGCCAGTTTTGTATGAAATCACCTCTTAAAAATAAAATCTTTCCATTTTTAAAGTAAATTTATACTACACTATAGCTTTAATCCCAATACTCATGCACTTTTAGTATTTTTGTTTCTCACACTTTTCATTTGCACTGGCACAACCTAAAATATTAAATATGTCACTACTAAATATTTTATATATTTCTATTTATATGTCAAATATTTTATATAATCCAGAAAACATTTGCCTAGAGTTGACGGCAGTTTCTTATCTCTGACATCTATTAGAAATTAATATTGAAGGTCCAGTTGTTGTATTCTTATTATATCATTTTCAGGATAGTTGCGATTTTCCTAACTGCGTGTTTGTACTTCTATGGAGGTTAGTTTCTTAAAGCAAAAATCAGTAAATCCAATGAGTTTTATGTTTATTATTAGGCATTTAGGTCAACTCTAGTTTTATCCAAGAATGTTTTTTAAGCATTCTTAAAGTTACAGAAAATCGAGCAAACTAGCCAAATGTTTTTGAAGTTTTACTATTCTTCTAAATATCTTACCCATAAATTTAAATTCTTCCCACATTCCCATGTCATCACATACAAGTCATACAACTCTTTATTTACCATGACAAAGAACCATATTTTAAAATAACTACTTTTTTGCACATGCTTACACATGAATTGTTTCCATATCATTTCACCTTTATGTACGAAATTGGGTCAGGATTCTGTCACAGATTGTTGAAAAATATTTAAATTCAACTTCTTTATTTTCCAAATTTTCATGTTTTATCATTGCACTATCACATGAATTAGTGTAGCAAAGGTTATTGGTGATGCCCACATAAGCCTCCTCCTTTCTCCTGATTATCAGGGCTTCATTTTGCCAAGGTTGCACACTATCTTTGCACCCATGAACTCAGGCAAGAGGTCCTTTAATTAACCCAACACAGAGATGATATTTTTTTCCTCTTTGCCTGTGATTGGTATAATTCTGGACAATAAGATTTGAGGTGATATTACTAGAGTCTTCTAGGGAAGGTTTTCTTTTCTCTTTATAAAAGGTCAGAATACAGATGTGTCCTTTGTACATTGCTGTGTGAAGAAATCATGATACCATATCCATCTGGCAACCAGGAATAAGAGATCCTGAGTCCAAAACTCAAAGAATCAAACAGAGAGGAAAGACAAAGATATCTGGGCTTTTGATGACATTGTTGGACTTCTGAAGCACCCGTGGAACTTTTCTGGACTTTAGCCCCTTGTGTTTGAGCCACCTTGGTTATGTTTCTGTTATGCATGATCTGAAGCTGTCTAACTGTGACATCTCCATAAAACAAATAAAGAAACCAAGACTCAAATAAATTACATGGATGGCCTAAAACGGTTCCATGAGTGAACATTAGGGGCCTGGCTAGAATATAAATTCTTAGTTTGGTCCTCTTTTGAGTACATTGTGAAGTCTCTTTCTTAAGAACTGGTTGCTTGCACAAACCATTGATTAATAATGTATTGTATAAATGTGTAATGTATACAGCAAAGTATTTTATGCAATAATGAGCACATATGCATGTTATCTTATGCTGAATTATATGAAACAACCATTCTTATGCATCAAAAATGTCCAAATATTGGAGGGGCACCTGGGTCACTCAGTCGGTTAAACATCTGGGCTCACATCAGGATCTCTGGGTCCTGGATGGAGCCCCAACTCAGGCTCCCTGCTCAGCTTCCCTGCTCAGCCAGGAACCTACTTCTCCCTCTTGCTCTCCCCCTCCTCTCTCCATCCCACTATCTTTCTCTCTTTCTCTCAAATAAATAAATAAAATCTTAAAAAATATGTTTAAATATTGGAAATTTCAAGTGGTTCACACTATCAATTTTATTGAATTCCCATTGCTAATATAGAGCAAACATACCTAATTGGTGTACATTGAATGTTCTTTATTTTGATTCTTCAGTTTGCTACCTAAAGTAAAAGTGAAATTTCCCACATTTTCCATAACTTACCTCTATCTGCCTTCTTTCAAAGGAGAAATTCTAGGTTGTTTAAACTAGTTTGAAAAATTTATAAACATACCCACCAATGACAATGTTGTAAAACTTTAAGCATCTAATATACATGCTCATTTTCTTTTTTTAAAGATTTATTTATTTATTTGAGAGAGAGAGAGAGAGAGAGAGAGCATGAGGAGCGGGAGGAGGGAGAAGCAGACTCCCCACTGAGCCAGGAGCCCACCTCGGGGTTCCATCCTAAGACCCTGGGATCATGACCTGAGCCGAAGGCAGACACTTAACCAACTGAGCCACCCAGGTGCCCCCATGCTCACTTTCTTAAATGAATACCTACAAGGCTCAATCGGAAACTGTAGCATGCTTCAGATGATAAAGTTACATGTGACTTAAATAAGCCATTAAAATATGATGATGTAACAACTGAGAAGAAATATACCTCCCATTAGAAAATGAAGCATCATGGTGTTTGTTTGTTTGTTTGTTTTTTGTAAAAGATGTATGTGCAGTGACTTTTGGGGATATTATCATTTACTGTCATGTAAAGTGGTATTTTATAACTTATTATCATTTTAATTCAGCCATTTGGGAGTTTATTAAATCCTTTCTTCTCAGTGGGATTCCCATTGGTTTTAAGGGAGTATTGATCAAGAAAGGATGCTGTACTTTGTCAAATGCTTTTTCTGCATCTATTGAGAGGATCATATGGTTCTTGTTCTTTCTTTTATTAATGTATTGTATCACATTGATTGATTTGTGGATGTTGAACCAACCTTGCAGCCCAGGAATAAATCCCACTTGGTCGTGGTGAATATTCCTTTTAATGTACTGTTGGATCCTATTGGCTAACATTTTGGTGAGAATTTTTGCATCCATGTTCATCAGGGATATTGTTCTGTAATTCTCCTTTTTGATGGGGTCTTTTTCTGGTTTGGGTAATGGTGGCCTCATAAAACAAGTTTGGAAGTTTTCCTTCCATTTCTATTTTTTGGAACAGTTTCAGAAGAATAGATATTAATTCTTCTTTAAATGTTTGGTAGAATTCCCCTGGGAAGCCATCTGGCCCTGGGCTCTTGTTTGTGGGGAGATTTTGTATGACTGCTTCAATTTCCTTAGTGGTTATAGGTCTGGTCTGTTCAGATTTTCTATTTCTTCTTGGTTCAGTTTTGGTAGTTTATACATCTCTAGGAATGCATCCATTTCTTCCAGATTATCTATTTTGCTGGCATATAGTTGTTCATAATATGTTCTTATTTGTTTGTACTTCACTGGTGTTGGTTGTGATCTCTCCTCTTTCATTCATGATTTTATTTATTTGGGTCATTTCTCTTTTCTTTTTGATAAGTCTGGCCAGGGGTTTATCAATCTTATTAATTCTTTCAAAGAACCAACTCCTAATATAGGGATAGAGGGTACATACCTCAATATCATAAAAGCCATCTATAAAAAACCCACAGTGAATATCATTCTCAATGGGGAAAAACTGAGAGCTTTCCCCCTAAGGTCAGGAACACGGCAGGGATGTCCACTATCACCACTGCTATTCAACATAGTACTAGAAGTCCTAGCAACAGCAGACTACAAAAAGAAATAAAATGCATCTTAATCAGCAAAGAAGAAGTCAAACTCTCACTCTTTGCAGATGATATGATACTTTATGTGGAAAACCCAAAAGACTCCACCCCAAAATTGCTAGAATTCATACAGGAATTCATTAAAGTGGCAGGATATAAAATCAGTGCACAAAAATCAGTGGCATTCCTATACACCAACAACAAGACAGAAGAAAGAGAAATTAAGGAGTCGATCCCATTTACAATTGCACCCAAAACCATAAGATACCTAGGAATAAATCTAACCAAAGAGGTAAAGGATCTGTACTCAGAAAACTATAAAATACTCATGAAAGAAACTGAGGAAGACACAAAGAAATGGAAAAACGTTCCATGCTCATGGATTGGAAGAACAAATAGTGTGAAAATGTCAATGCTACCTAGAGCACTACACATTTAATGCAATCCCTATTAAAATACCATCCACTTTTTTCAAAGAAATGGAACAAATAATCCTAAAATTTGTATGGAACCAGAAAAGACCCCGAATAGCCAGAGGAATCTTGAAAAAGAAAAGCAAAGCTGGCAGCATCACAATTCCGGACTTCCAGCTCTATTACAAAGCTGTCATCATCAAGACAGTATGGTACTGGCACAAAAACAGACACATAGATCAATGGAACAGAATAGAGAGCCCAGAAATGGATCCTCAACTCTATGGTCAACTCATCTTCGACAAAGCAGGAAAGAATGTCCAGTGGAAAAAAGACAGTCTCTTCAACAAATGGTGTTGGGAAAATTGGACAGCCACATGCAGAAGAATGAAACTGGACCATTTCCTTACACCACACACAAAAATAAACTCAAAATAGATGAAAGACCTAAATGTGAGACAGGAGTCCATCAAAATCCTAAAGGAGAACACAGGCAGCAACCTCTTCGACCTCAGCTGTAACAACTTCTTCCTAGAAACATTGCCAAAGGCAAGGGAAGCAAGGCCAAAAATGAACTATTGGGACTTCATCAAGATAAAAAGCTTTTGCAGAGCAAAAGAAACAGTCCACAAAACCAAAAGACAATCGACAGAATGGGAGAAGATATTTGCAAATGACATCAGGTAAAAGTCTAGTATCCAAAATCTATAAAGAACTTATCAAACTCAACACCCAAAGAACAAATGTTCCAATCAAGAAATGGGCAGAAGACATGAACAGACAGTTTTCCAAAGAAGACATCCAAATGGCCAACAGACACGTGAAAAAGTGCTCAACATCGCTTGGCATCAGGGAAATCCAAATCAAAACCTCAGTGAGATACCACCTCCCACCAGTCAGAATGGTTAAAATTAACAAGTCAGGAAACGACAGATGTTGGCGGGGATGCGGAGAAAGGGGAACACTCCCACACTGTCGGTGGGAATACAAGCTGGTGCAACCACTCTAGAAAACAGTATGGAGCTTCCTCAAACAGCGGAAAATAGAGCTACCATACGATCCAGCAATTGCACTACTGGGTATTTACCCCAAAGATACAAATGTAGTGATCCAAAGGAGTACGTGCACCCCAATGTTTATAGCAGCAATGTCCACAATAGCCAAACTATGGAAAGAGCCAAGATGTCTATCAACAGATGAATGGATAAAGAAGATGTGGTATACACACACACACACACACACACACACACACACACACACACACACTGGAATATTATGCGGCCATCAAAAGGAATGGAATCTTGCCATTTGCAACCACGAGGATGGAACTGGAGGGTATTATGCTGAGCAAAATAAGTCAATCAGAGAAAGACATGTATCATATGATCTCACTGATATGAGGAATTCTTAATCTCAGGAAACAAACTGAGGATTACTGGAGTGATGGGGGCGGGAGGGATGGGGTGGCTGGGTGATAGACATTGGGGAGGGTATGTGC
>NW_027397067.1:26960979-27034854 GCF_003265705.2 Callorhinus ursinus | reverse complement strand
AAAAAAAAATAGAGTAACATATAAAACTCAAGAGTTGATTGGATTAGCTTTCAATGTTACTTTAATTGACAATAGAATACAGTACTGAGAGGAGGAATTCAACCTTTTTGTTACATTCTTCACAGTACTTTCTATTTACTTATAAAAGTATTATTTTCTATAAACTGTACATTAACATGTCCCACAAAAACTAAGATTATTTACTTTCAAAAAGTTTAAACACTGCTTTAAATGCATAGAGTTCTCCACAAAAATGAGATTAGCAGCTTCAGTATTGCAGTGTAGCCATATTATAAAAATTATTACAGAAATCAATATTGCTTTCATTTCCAGAACTAATCTGAAGGTAAGATCTTGTTTATATAGATATTAAACAAATGCATTATTCACATTTTGTAATGATTTTCTAGAGAAAAAAAGACATTTTTTAATTATCATATGGAAGTGGTGTAATAAATGAGTATAATCTTTATTAACAGAAGGTTAATTTACATAAAACAAATGCTCATTGAATTATTGAATATGATAATATCTACATGCCTACTCCTGTTTGTCATATTTTGTGCCTTTTGGCGACATCAGAATTATAACAATCTGATTTATGCATTAAATTTAATGCATAATATGACAATGTACAGATATGTATGCCTTATAATGTATAATTTAAACATGATTGCTATATATTTCACCCATTCTTTCATGGCTTTACCGATTTTCTCATGCAGCCAGAAATCACAATTAAAATGCAGGTTGCCAGATATGAATGTCTGTTTGAATTAATGAATATTTTCATAAAAATACTCCAACTATGAATGTTTTAAAAACCTTGTCAAAACATTCACCAAACTTACACATGACAGCAAGCATGTGTTACTGCATTTTCATCTTAAATATTTGATGATTGCCTCTTTAAATCCAAGATTCATAACCCAAAGGCTTTCATTTTCTTACACCATGTGTAATTCAAAAAACATTTATTAGTACAGTCCTCTTTTCATGCATCAACAAAACATATCTGAAAAAAAGCAATATATGAACTTCCCAGAATTTTGGACATATTTTAAGGTATTAATTATACATGACAATATTTTATAATTTGTATACACTATTTATACTTTTTCTTTCCCTCCCAGTGGAATAAAGATAGGATTTACAATAAAGATGATTCTGGTTAAACATTAAAAACTACAATACCACTGGAATCTTTTTCAACCTACATTAAAAACTTGTAAACATTTCCTAATCTACCCACATTTTCAGGAAATGATTACAGTGCACAGCTGCAATTTATGAGATTCTGAAAAACACCAGTGTTCTCCTAACAATTTCTTAACAATAATGTCAGTTTTTAAATTACAGATTTAAATTTAGCATAGGTAAATAACCGTAACAGGTCTGTTACAGTCATCCTAATTATTTAAGAAGGAAACCAACTAACAATTTTAAGAGCAATTCCATACCAGGTTTCAAATGAAGGTTGCCCATGGATGGGTCACTCTCACTTGACCTTGAGTGTGCAGAAAGGTAGTTCACCATGGTAACCTTAGTCTTGATGCTTTCCATACAGTAAATCATTTCAGTCTCTTCATGTAATTCTTTTATTGGCTGTGCAATTGAAATGTCATGCTTCACGAACAGAGAAGCTAGTAATTTCTTATGGGTGATTAAACCACCTTTGTAATGTATGAGCATGGATAAAGTTGTATGCAACATTTTAAGACACACTTAGTTCATGTTAATGTTTTCTCTGTTTTTTAAAAAACTATTCTGGTAGACATATTTTACCCTAATATATTTTCTTAATCTTTAAATGCATGCAGTCTATCAGTATACTATCAACTATCTGGTATCATCTGATAAGTTATATGGTGGTGTTTCTACCTACAGAAAGAATGTGTGTGTGTGTGTGTGTGTGTGTATTTATGTTTATAAATAAAACAAAGCTCTTTAAATAACACTGAAGTTTCCAAAAGCAGACAAGTTTCAAAAGGACATTTTAGGCCCTAAACTGACATTCCACCTTAAATTATGTGAAAATTAAAAAAAAAGTATTTTAATGACAAATTATGAGAAAATCATGAAAACCATGATTTCTTTAAAAAGAGTTATGAAATTGCTTTTTCCTTTATGAACTGTTCATATTTATATCTCTAGACAATCATTCCCTTATGCTTTTATAATAAAACTCTGCTTTTTTGAAGCTCATTCCAATCTACTGTATTGCTCTCATAATTACATCTGTCAAGATCCCAGCCCCACCCCCACCCCCACCCAGTCCTCCCATTTGTTGAAATCTTGGCATTTAACTCAGTTTCTCTACTCATGACAATTTCTGCTATTACCCTGGGAGATTTTAAAAGTCACATGGACAACTTATTCCAAATCTTGGCCTCTTAGTTCCTTCAAATCCTCATCACCAAGGACTCTCTTTGGTCATCCACTTTCCTGGACAGACATTAAAACTGGTCATCCCTAAAACTCTTCTATTTTAATATTGGCATTTTAAGAATTCTCTCCTACACTACCAGTTTTTGTTTTATTTTTTAAAAATTATTATTTAACTACACTAACTACAACCCTAAAAACAAAGTACGACTGAAAACTTCAGTTTGTCAGTCCCTCTAATATCTCCCTATAAATAGTCCCTTTATGACATCACCTACCTCCATACTAAGCTAAAATCTTGTGGAACATGATTCTAACCATTACATTTATATTACCTAATTCCTCTATTCCTCTGTCTCTGCATTTTACTAATTTGAAAGACCTCAAATTTTGATGATCCCAACAGTGTTCTTTCTTCAGTCTAACCTCAGGCATGTGAGCCCTGCTAGAGAAAACCAAACAACAGGGAATGTTGACTCCTTTGCATAAATGAATAAATCACCAATCTTAACTGAACACTCAACATTTCCTGGTAACTGTACCATATTCATTGATCAAGCCACTTTCCTGTTCTCCACACAAAGATTTCAGACCTTCTGCATTATCCTCAAACCACGAGTACTCACAAAAAGCTCATTCTCAGCAGAGAGCATCACCTTCTACCACACAGAGTAAATAGATGCAATGAGAAGAAAACTCCCTGGCATCAAACCTATGAACTTGCCTGCATTTGTCCCAGTTTCTTATTATTTTCTTGTTTATTTATTTTTATTTTATTTTTTTGAGATTTTATTTATTTATTTGACACAACGAGGGAGGGAACACAAGCTGGGGGAATTGGAGAGGGAGAAGCAGGCTTCCTGCCAAGCAGGGAGCCCGATGTGGGGCTCCATCCCTGGACCCTGGCACCATGACCTGAGCCGAAGGCAGACACATAAGGACTGAGCCACCCAGGCGCCCCTGTTTTCTTGCCTAAATAGGTGCTTTTCTTCTGCTGCTATTAGACTCACTTCCCTTCCATTCTCATCCTTTAGTATCAATGATCCCTTCTCTAATTTTGTCAAGTTTTTTTTCTAGAACACTCTTCCCACTCCTAAATCAATTAACTCTCATAATCCTTTAGATCTCCATTCAAATGTTTTTTTCTTCACTGAAGACTTACATTCCCTCCAAAATAAATCAGATTCCCTTGTTTTTCAGTCTTATTTTCCATCAACTGTATTTCCTACTTTCCTGCATTTTAATCGACATTTTTATCACAATTTGAAATTCTATTTAAGTGATCATTGAATTAATATTTGCCCTTCAATGTTTTTTTAGCATTACAAGATCACCATTAAGGCACATAGTAAGAGCCCAAGAAATCTTTCATAATGAATGAATAACAATAGGAGAAAACACTGTCATAGCACGTACTATGTGCCAAGCCCTATATTTATAAACTCATTTAATACAGCAACCCTATCTTCATGTTATAAATGAGAAATCTCAGGTGTAGACAGGACTTGACAGACACAGAAGAGTTTGGCTCCAGAGTTTATGACTTAACAATGTACTCAACCACTCATGAATGAATGAAATAAAATTATTATAGTATGCCTACACAAAAAGGCAAAAATAATATAACTGTGATGAGATTTAGTCCATATTTTTATGATATGCAGTGTAACTATGAAGTGGCAAAGTTGAAGTGTAAGTTAGGATTTTTCCAATCCTTTGACATTTTGAATTGAAGAGTATGGAAAAAGTATACATGTTTTCATATACATCTTTGGTGCTTTAATTACATTCTATTTTTTCTTAGTAAATTAACAATATTCTAAGGTCAAGTTAATAGTAACAGTGACTAAAAAAAATGGAAGAAAAAACAAAAATCTACAATATAGGACATTGGTCTGTTTGGGAATAACAGCAAACTACCTCTGGTCACATGAATCCTCTGGATTGGAGCAAATGGGTCTACTCAAAATGGATATACTAAGGGCTGACTATGGCTGTTGAGATACAAAGAAAATGCTGGACATGAAGAGTATCATAATGGTGAGGCAGGGATGTGAGGGGAGCAGTTACAAAGAAAAAGTCAGTTAAATAATATCCCTCTTCCAACACTGGCTTCACCCCATTAAATTCTTTAGAGCTGAATCTACATAGCCTTCAAAACATAAGGAAGAATCACACTCATTATATTTCATTTTTCACCAACATTCTATAAAGTATTGGAGAACTGAAAATAATATCTGATTCAATAATCAAGAGAAGAGGAAGCAATTTTCAACAAAGCCATCCTCCATGAGAAAAGAAACACACTTGAGAGAATATAAGAAGGCTTTCAACTCAGTGGGAAGGGAATGTGAAAGCACTTCATTGAAGCTCATTGTAGCTTGTGCACAGTTTGCCTGCCAAGAAATGCTCATTCAATATAGGGAAATACATTCCCATTCACTAATAAACACAGTCAAATGCAAAGTTGCTTTACAAAGTCAAAGTCTATAAATATCTCATAACTGGTTTATGCCTTAACCTAGTTCCCTCAAATTATATTTTATCACCAGGCTTTTTTTTAGTTATTCTATTCTTTGCTTTGACTTCAATTGTTCATGGCACAATCATATGTTCCTTAAATTATTCATATTTCCATAGGAGAAGATCATAATTCTCCAAATACTGGAATCATGCAGTGTGGGGATATTTAATTTTTCAGGTTTGTACATATGAATAAACAGGAAGCAAGAAGATCAATGACTAGTAGTGTTAACCATCAGCACCCAAACCCCCTGTCAGCCAAGGCTCAAGTGTCATCTCTTGATATGAACATTGACCCAGGAGTCAGGAAAATAGCCCAGGGGTTGTATTTTCCAATAATGTACTGGAGACCTATGACAAGCTCACAGCCAAGTAGTAAAGCACTTCTTAACTCACAGGACCATCAAACTGGATTAAGTGCTTTGAAATCCATGGATAACAGGTGCTCCAAGGCCTGAAGAGCTCACCAGGTCACCTCTTTCCCTCCGGGTCATTCACCTCCCTGTGCCTCATGTTAGGAGAATATTGATGAGAAGAGTGACAGAAGATGCCCATGGCAGCAGAAAGTAATGTAAGGGAAACCCATTAATTTCTCATATACAGATTTTATGCTGCAGTGCTAAAAATTCTATAATGATCTTTAAAAACACTGATGCAATTTCCAGAATCCTTAGAAAAGTCTCATCAAATGATTAAAACTTGGTTTTACAGACAGTTACAGATTTTCTTTCATATTAAAATTGTTCCTAATAACATATTATTAGCCAATTTTAGGAAGATTTTTTGGAAAAAAGTTTGATGAAGCATAATCATCCAACAAGATAGCAGTACATCCAAATAAGGATTTAAAAATACTGAAGATGATCTAAAAATAGCATCTCAATGAGGGAATCAATTTATAACTCAGAAAATGGTTTAACATTAGTCAGTAGAAGTTCACTGATTTACAAAACTTAATTACTTGAAAAGCCATAAAAAGTTTTTATGAAATAATCTATTCTTTAATTTAAAAAAAAAAAGACTATCAAAGACTTCCTTGAAATGAAACATGGAAGGAAAATATAATTCAATTTGGAAAATTACTTCATTAATTTTAGAAATTCACACGTATTTGGTTTACACCTGGCCAAGATGACCTGAAGTCCATGGCACTGTGGTGATAAGGAAACTGAGGCACAGACAGTTTAAGTGACTTGCCCAAGGTCACACAGCTTTTTTTCTTATAAGGCTAATTATTACAAGGCAAATGTCAGTGAATCAGCAAGATCTAGATCCAGACAGTACTACAGATATGGAAGATGTTACAAATGCTGAAGAAGAACTTATTAAAGAATGTGAAGAAATGTGGAAAGATATGGAAGAACTGTCATTATTAATTATGCAAACGAAATGTTTGACTGCTGAACTCAATCAATGGCAAAAAGAAAGTCCTGGAATAATTCCACTGAATGAAGAGGTTCTGGTAACATTATGAAAAGAAGAGTTCCAAAAATTGACACATGATCTTGAATTGGTACTCTACTATTCCGTCAAAGAACGAAAAGCTAAGGGAAGACTTGGAAAGGGAGCAACAGTGGTTGGATGAACAGCAACTGATACTGGAATCTCTTAATGTACTACATAGTGAATTGAAACATCAGGTTGTGACATTTTCTGAATCAAAAATCTTTGATGAGTTGAAAACTAAAATGCATGATATAAAAGAATATAAGGAGAAACTCTTGATTACCTTGGGTGAGTTTCTGGAAGATCATTTTCCTTTGCCTGATAGACATGTCAAAAAGAAAAGGAAAAAGAAAAACATTCAAGAATCAACTGCACAGCTCATAACACTGCATGAAATGTTAGAGATTCTTTTAAATAGATTACTTGATGTTCCACATGATCCATATGTCAAAATTAGTGATTCTTTTTGGCCACCTTATATTGAGCTGCTCCTTCGTAATGGAATTGCCTTGAGACATCCAGAAGATCCTACGGAATAAGATTAGAAGCCTTCCGTCAGTGAAAGGATGGTCTCTTTTTTCACACAGTACTTAATGAATCTTGTCTTTCAAGGATAATAGAAACACTTAGGATTTACTTGGATAAAGAACGTTATTTGCAAATCAAAGTACATAGTCCCTGTTCCTTTTATCCATAAAATGACCTGTGCCATCTACTATTCATTTATAAATGGTTCTTTCAATTCATTCAGTGCTTTGGTGTGTTCAACTGGATGGAAAAGAATGCAAGTAAAAATATTCTAGACTTAATCATTATAAAAGTTTTGATACACCTTCTGCAGTATTCTTTGGAAAATTCTTTGTTAACTTATAATATTGCTTACGTAATTTTTTTCCTTTTGAAATTTATGACAGTTTATTTTATGCATTTTGAGTCCCATTTGGTGCTTATGTCTTTAAATTTAGGAATTATCATGGAAAGGCCATTAAATTTGCAGGTGGTTTTTAAATTGACAGTATCTGATGTAGATGGAATACATAATTTAAAAGTATGTAGTAAATCTGTTCCATGTATACTGCCTTATTTCTAGATTTGTTAAAAATTGGAACAGAAACTAATGGATAAGGGTAGCATGAAAACTATATTTTAGTATGTATTATATACCAAGTGATATTATATATTAAACCATTCTTGATTGTTAGTTAGTGTTAACAAAATTGTGTTCATAAAATTTTGTTAATTCTCCATGACCCTTCTGTAAATAAAATTCTCTTATCTAAAAAAAAAAAAAATCACACATATTTGGCATGTAAAACCAGCTATCCCCTGCACTGAAGTCTATTCATCTAGGTATACAGTCTACTAAATCAATGACCTCCATATTTTTATTTTTAATCTTTTAAAATTTTAAAGGAATTGTAGAATTCTTTTGCAATGGATTTAGACTCCTCTCTTTCTCCATGAAAATCTGAAGAAGTCTCTAAAGCTCGATTTCAGACTCTGCTGGGCTATCCAGCACTCCAACTGACTTGGATTTTGGTGAAATAATGGTTCATTGGATACTCATTTTCCTCATCACTATTGTAAGAAAAAAGGAAAAAATTAAAAGATTGTGATATAGTAAAATAGTTTTTGTACTGTTAGCTCATTTTTCCCTTAAACAAAATATAAAAATAATGTGGTATACTAAAATAGTTTGCACATTGTTGGATTTTTTTTTTTTTTGAGCACTTCAAAAGGCATAGAAAGCCTTTGCAAAAAAAAGACATATGACCTTTCCATCTCATTATAAAATTAATTTGTATTGTTTGTAGGAAGGGAAAATACAGGGCAGAAATCACCCAAGAAAAATATCTAAATGTAGGAAAATAAATGTCTTTAAATGTTAGCCGAACTAATTTACATATTTTTCTCTAAATTTAGCTGAAAGAAAAGTATATAATTCCAACTTGGCCTTGAAGCACAAATATAATGTGCAATAGATGGCAAAAAACAACTGAGAAATTCTGCCTAAAAGGAATGGAAAGGCTATACCATCCAGCCAGACTGATGGAGGACGCCGTGGGAACTGCCTGGTCCTGACAGCACAAAGCTGTATGTTGCTGGCCTTCCTTCTCTCTGGATACCACCTGGATTCTAGCCAGCATCCAGGGCGGGTCAAACATTGTCATCAATCTCCACTCCTCAAGTTGTAGAAGAGAAAGATGAAAGCTCAGGTTTATTTTGCATCTCCATCAAATCCCTGTTTACAGTATGATAATTGAAGACTTTTGGAGATAGAGTTTATAAAACAAACAATATTTTTATTGCAATCAATGAATATTTGAAAAAATGTAAAGTACGTTGATAAGCTAATATTTAACTGTGGAAATCAATTTTTTTAATGTTTGCCAAACCGATTTACATATTTTTCTCAGAATGTATCTTTAAAAAATGTGTATTCATTCATCTTGGCTATAAAACTCAGATATTGTACAATGGGTAGAAAGAATAAATTGAGAATCTGGCGCCAAGTAACCAAAAGGAAAAAAAGGCCTATGAAATGTTCAGATATTTGTGAACAGGTAAGAAAAATAAAGATATCTTTGCTTTACTTTGACCAGAATTATTTACTTTATCCTCAGATATTGTTATCCTGATAAACAAAACTCTTGAATTTTTCTGTAGCTATCTTCTGTTTGTTTACTATATATTTAAATAACTGATATTGCTTTATTATATTTTAATAGATCTTGTACATAACTAGGAGAATGAACTCATCTTTACCAAGCATTTATTAAGAATGCCCTCAGTGGTACCCATTACAGTACACCCCACAGGTATATTTTGTTTTGTGCAATGAGGTCTTCCTGGAAAGCACCGTGTCAGGTCATAAATTTCTTCCTCCAAGTCTTTCCCACCTCCTGCCAGCCAAAACCATTGCAGCCAGATGTATCCGTCTAAGGTGTATTTCTGGTCCTGTTCTTCCCTGCCTCAATGTCATTTACTGACTCCTCATTGCCTGTTTATCAAATGCTAGGTATTATGCTTATTACTTGGAATATATGTTTCTTCAATCATTATAACAACTGCAGCTGGTTATACTAATATTATCTCTACTTTATAGGAAAATATAAATAATTTGCCTAAAGTCATAGAGCCAGTAAGAGGCAGATAGGATTCCAAGACAAGACTAGCCGACTCCAATGACCTTGTATTTAATTATCATTACAACGCCTTTTCAACATGCCAGAAAGTACTCTAAATTTATCTCCCAAGATGCCTTTACATAAGTCCTATGATCCAGCAAGAATGATTTGTCTGTTGTGTAACTCATAGCCCAGGACTACACTAGATGCCCCTCAATTCATAGAATTATTCATAGAATAACATTTGTGACTAGAAAATGCCATCATGCTAAAGCTTTAAAAACTTGTCATCCATGCGTGAAACGTAAGAAACAAAATGAACCAAGGCAAGAGACAAACAAACAAAAAACAGACTTAAATACAGAGAACAAACTGGTGGTTGCCAGAGCGGGGGTCGGGGGGCGGATGGGTGAAATAGAGAGAGGATTAAGAGTATGCTTATCATGATGAGACCTGAGTACCGTATAGAAATGTTGAATCACTATATTGTACACCTGATATTGATAGAACACTGTATGTTAATTATACGTCAATTAAAAAAAACTTTTTAAAAACTCCAAAATTTCTTATTACAATGTGCCGGTTAAATGAGAAAAGAAAATTTTCTTCTTGGTAATACTTTCATTGTTTCTTGTAACATTCTTAAAGATTATCTTAGAATCATAAACCCCCCTAAAAACAGAAAAGCTATTCTTTTGCCCAATATTATAGAGCTCCCTCAAGAAATACTTATTTTTTGGAATATTTATTTAACATTTTTCTGTTCCCTATAATGCTATGTTATACATTCAACAGAATAAGAGGATATTAATCAGAAAATTAAATATTTTAGAGATTTTCCTTTAAAGCTAGCCCATCACTGGGGTGCCTGGGGGCCTCAGTCAGTTAAGCATCCACCTTTGGCTCAGGTCATGATCCCAGTGTCCTGGGATCAAGCCCCACATCGGGCTCCTTGCTTAGCAGGGAGCCTGCTTCTCCTTCTCCCTCTGCCTGCAGCTCCCCCCTGCTTGTGCTCTCTCTCTCTGTCAAATAAATAAACAAAAGCTTTAAAACAAAAAAAGTTAGCCCATCATAGGTTTTGATCTGAATTTATCTCCAGATAAGAAAATATGGCATTTTTACATCAAAATGTTTCAAGTTAAAGATTAAATTTAGACAAATTGTGACCTGATGTCATCTATGTAAGTGTTATCATTATCTTTTGTTGAAGAATTCAAGGAATTCTTTAGGAAAAAGTGACTCCAAACACCATTGTACAAAATATTTAAATACTGAGTGATATTCCTTTTAACAAGCAATTAACAAACTGAATGCAAATGAAGGCATATGGTTGAATGAGTGCAATCTGAGAAAACAATGTTCAGGCTCTACATGTTGGGACTATATACTGATATTAGCTAACATTTACCATGCACCTACGATGCACTCAGTTTATATGGATTATTTCAACTCTAATCCTCATAACACCTCCTACAAGAGATGCTATTGCAACTATTACCGTATTGCATGGGTGTACTTGTTATTATCTCCATTTTATATATGATACAGTAAGATAGAAGGAGTTAAATAGCTTACTCGAAGTGACAAAATTCCTAGATATCCTGAACACAGAGCCATTGCCCTTAACCACCATGCTCAGTTGACTGCCTTACCCTGCATGTGCTTTTAATTATATGGCTCCATCCAAGGATATTAGGCATGAAATGAAGACTTAATCTCTATTTGCTATCTAAATTTGAAGAAAGGCAGTCAGGCTAACTCCCTGCATTAGTCTTTTTTGTGGCTGCTGGAACAAATCACCACAGATTTGGTGGCTGAAAAGAAGACATTTATTATCTCATGGTTCTGGAGGCTTGGGAATTCAAAACTGGTATCACTGGTCTGAAATCAAGGTATCACCAAGGCCATGGAGGTTCTAGGGGAAGAGTCTATTCCTCGCCTCCTCCAGCTTCTGGTGGCTACCAGCATTTTTTGGCTTGCGGCTACATCACTTCAATCTTCGAGGCCAGCATCTCCACATCTCTCTCTGCTCCATCATCACAACAGCTTCTCCTCTGTCTCTGTCAAATCTCCCTCTGCTTCTCTCTTATCAAGGTACTTGGGATTGAACTCAGGACCCAGCCAGTAATTCAGGATACCCTTCCCATCTCAAGATCTTTTCCAAATAGGATAGCATTTACAGGTTTCAGGGGTTAGGACTTGATGTCTTTGGGACCATTATTCAGCCTACTATACTACCCATATATAAATGTCATGCCACCTGTATGAGAGAAATATGTGGCTGAAAGCAAAATATCAAGACATTTTTTCAAGTAAGAAAGTTTGAAGAATTTTTGTAAGGTCAGTGCTCCTTGAGCAGTTTTTCCCTCGCCTTCTACATCTGCACTCTTATCTCCTATAAGTAGACCTGAAGCTCATTACAATAACATGCCCATTTGGGTGGCCGAATCAAACAGTAATCACTTTTTCCATGATACTATGTAAGTAAAGAGTAATACTTTTAGGTAAAATTGTGCCATAAAAAAACAGGTCACATTGCCTTTTTCAACAATATGGGTGGGCCTGAGGCCATCATACTTAGTGAAGTAAATCAGAAAGAGAAAGACACAGTGTGTGATCTCACTTCTATGTAGAATCTAAAAAGCAAAGCAAAGCAAAGCAAAACCAAACAAAAACACAAGTTCATAGATAGAGAATAGATTGGTGGTTGCCAGGGGTGGGGAGTGGAGGGGTGGGCAAAACAGGTGAAAGCAGTCAAAAGGTATAAACTTTCAGTTATAAAATAAAAAGTCATGGGAATGTAATATATAGCACAGTGACCATAGTTAATAATACTGCACTACATATTTGAAAATTGCTAAAAGAATAGATCTTAAAAGTTCTCATCACAATAAAAATTTTTTTTGCTTACTACGGTAGCAGATGTTAACTAGACTTAATTTTAATTAATTAATATAATGTATGTTAATTATACTTCAATTTTTAAAATTATTAAAAAAAAGACATTCAAAAAATGAATAAACACACCAACACATTTGGCTGGGAAAAAAAACAGGTCACTTAGTACATGACTTCCTACTCAATCTATGCCAGGTTACTGGGGCAGAGGCCTTGTCATTATAATAAGTTTGGCATTTAGATAGAGTGACCACATGGTGAAAAGGAAGAAAACTTAGGATCCTGACAAATATGGAGTTGGGATATATTAAACTTGGACTCTGAGCATACCACATCTTCATTGAAGAAGTAATCTAGAAAAAAAATTACCTAATAACACATGAATATAACAAAGAAAATTAATCTTAATAATTCTAATCATAGGCTTGCAACCTAAATGACTTTGAGATTTAAATTCACGTGAATGGCATGGCATGGGAATTCCCACTCAGGTTACTGTTACTTCTGAGATGTATGACAGAAACAAAACCAGCCATACCACAGAAATACACGCTTAAGATAACTACACACACGCGTGCGCACACACACACACACATACACTCACAGTCTCACTGAAGAGAAGCAAGCTAAAATAAAACACAATAGGAAATAATAACAAAAAATAGTTAGATGCAATCAACAGTAGGATCAGACTGTAAGAATTGCAGAAAATAAAAGAGTGTGATAGAGATTGAATAAAATGAAAAACTTTAAAGTGATTAAAATATAAAGAGTAAACACTGTATGACATATAAAAGAACAAGTGTATTTTAAAAGGAATGAAACACAATTGTACTGTTTTTCAAACACTGAAACATGCAGTTGTTTGAATTTAAAAAATTATGTCAATTAGAAGCAATTAGAAGCAGCTGAAGCAAAAGTTAGTTACCTGGAAAATAAATCTGTGAAAATTACCCAGAATGAACAAAGATAGCAAAAGAAATTAAAAAAAAAAAAAGAACAGTGAAGTTAAAAGGCCTAGAGAATAGAATTATTAGTTCTAACATATCTTTAATATTACAGTTTCAGTATAAAAGAATAAGGAAAATGGAAAGAAGCATATTAAAGTAACAAAGAATAAAAGCATTGAATTTTTGCATCTAACTCCAAAAGCAAAGGGAACAAAAGCAAAAATAAATGAGTGTGACTACATCAAACTAAAAAGCATCGGCACAGCAGAGGAAACCATCAACAAACTAAAAAGGCAACCTACTGAATGGAAGAAAATATTTATATATCATATATCAGATAAGGGTTTAATATCCAAAATACTTAAAGAACTCCACAGCAATCATCAACATCATCATCATCTGATTAAAAATGGGCAGAGGATTTAAATAGACACTTTTCCAAAGAAGACATACAGATGGCCAAAAGGTACATGAAAGAAGGCTCAACATCACTAATTATTAGGGAAATGCAAATCAAAACTGCAATGATACATCATCTCATGCCTGTTAGGTTGGTCATTATCAAAAAGACAAAAAAATAGCAAGTACTGGAGAGGAGATGGAAAAAAGGGAATATTCACTCACTGTTAATGGGAATGTTAATTGATGCAGTCACTGTGGAAAATAGTATGGAGGTTCCTCAAAGGCTACTCAGTCATAAAAAAGAAAATCTTGCTATTTGTGACATGAATGACCTTGAGGGCACTATGCTAAGTCAGACAGAGAAAGACAAATGCTGTATGATTTTGCTTATATTTGGAATCTAAAAAATATCCACAAACAAACAAAGCAAAACACACAGATACAGAGAACAGATTAGTGACTATTAGAAGGGAAGGGAGTTAGGGTGGACAAAATGTGTGAAGTGGGTCAATTATATGGTGACAGATGGTAACTAGACTTATTGTGGCATTTGTTTTGCAGTGTATACAAATATAAAATTATTATGTTTTTCACCTTTAACTATTATAATGTTATAGACAATTTCACCCCAAATTAAAAAAAAGATAAGTCAAAGAAAGTGAAAGAAATAAAAATATAAGACGTAAACACTGATGAAATGAAAAGAGAAAAAACAGAGAAGTTAAAATCTATGGTCAGTTCTTTAAGGAAAAACCCCATATTTAACTGGAAGAAGGTATTTGCAATTCATATCAATGACAACAAATCAGAATCTGAGTATATTCTAAACATACTGCAAATCAATAAGAAAATGAACAAAACATATGTACAGAAAAATCACAAAGGAGAAACCTAGAGCAACTAACAAAATACACACATGGCTAAAAAAAAAAAGAAGAAGAAAAATTTGTTCGAGCCTCATTTATAATTTAAAAAGAAATTCTAAAAATAAGAGAGGCAAAATGCCACATTCAACAAAGAGATCCAGGAAGACAGGGCTAAAAAAGATTAACCATTGGATCTGGGAATCTGGAAGTCAAGGGTGATCTTTATCAGAGCATCAACAAGAGTGAAATCAGTTTGCAATACATTGAGAAACAAATGTAAAGAAAGGAAATGGAAAACAGAATAATAACTTTCTTTAAAAAGTTAGATGATCCAGGAGCAACTGGGTGGCTCAGTCACTTAAGCCTCTGCCTTTGGCTCAGGTCGTGATCCTGGGGTCCTGGGGTCCTGGGGTCCTGGAGTGGAGCCGTGCTCAGTGGGGAGTCTGCTTCTCCCTCTCCCTCTGCCCCTCCGTCCCACTCCCTACCCCTACCCCCACTCGTGCTCACTTTCTCTCTCTCTCAAATTAATAAATAAAATCCTTAAAAAGAAATTTAGATGATCCAGGAAGAGGAGAGATGTAGTAATAGATGAAGCTAATACACCTGCTCAAAGCAGTCTGATATATTAATTTTTTCACTTGATTGTTTCATTATGGCCAGACCACAAGCTTATTATTAAGCTCAAAAGTAGCCACAAGAGAGGGAAAAGTCCTTAAAGTAAGAGAGAAAATAAATTATAGAGCAATGCTCTGGGGAAAACAATCAATTGCACCAATGCAAAGTTTAGCCTTGAGCAAAAGAGTAAAAAGAATGCCTTAATTTTTACACTGATGTGTATAGGAGATGGGCCTGCATGAAGTTGAGGATATTCAGTAATATAAGAGAGCAAAGTAAGAGGAAGTGAGTCTAACATTAGGTGAAGTAGAAATTATTTAGATATGACATTGTAGAAATCTCAGCAGATGTCAGCCCACAGCCATATTTTATTCATGAAAAAAATATATTATACAAAGCTAAATTAAACATGGACCATCATGCCCTTAAGGAGCTCAGTCTACCAGGAAAAGTGAGACCTGTTCAAACAAAACCAAGATAACTAAAATGCCATTCATTCCTCCTTTCTCACTGTATACATATTATTTTGTTCTTTTCTCTTTCATTTTATAAGATCACATAGCATTCTGTGTTCCTTTTTCTTCCCAATTCTCTAAAGGGATACACGAAAGGGGAAATGTTTACTATAGTGCCAACATTAAGCTCAGGCTCCCTTCCACAGCTCAGCACTGTGGTCTCTATATTAACTCATCCAGAGCACTGGAATGATTTGTGCTAAATGCATGAAGGAGATGAGGAGTAGGAGAAGTCATTAAAATTATTCTATTTCTTCTCCCCCCATACCCAAATAGACTTCACCTTAGGAAAAGCATTACCCGCACTTCCTAATATGAAACTGACTTTTGTCACACAGTCAAAATATTTTAAAGATAGACAAAATCAATCTTATCGACCATTTCTCAAAATTCTGTCCTTGAATATTAAAAGTTATGTTTCAGGAAAGTAAAAGTTTCAAATTTATGTTCTTGAACTTCATCGAGGATCACTTTGACACGGATTAAAATTTTCATCTTTTAGGTTTATTTGAAAATATTGTACCAAACAAGAAAAGGCTATCAACATTCATTTTATTGTTTTTCAACATTCATTTTAATGAAATTTATACTAGCCTTTGGTTTTCAGCAATAAATGTAAAGACAAATGAAATTATTACCATTATGAGAATACCATGTGTTTTTAAGGCAGCAATGTTTTTCCATGCACGTTACTAAAGAAAGCAAATTTATCATGTCTTTAATTTCTCAGAATTAAAATCATTTACTCAAACTCCAAAGAAATTATAATATATCTAAAGTTAATTACAACTTTCTTTTCTATATTCAATTATGTTTTCTTCTAAAGAATAAGCATCATTCATCAATTAACTTCATTTTATGGTTGGCATATTACATGGAAGCACTGAAGCAGAAGAAAATGTATAGAGAGGAGAAAAAAAAAAACTCAGAGCATGCAGTCCTCAGACATGCCAACTCATGTGCTCCTCTTTACTTTTAAAAATCTCTTCAACATTTCATTAGTATTCTTCTTTTTAAGCACTGTAGAAAATACAGAGTGATTATCTGATACACTATTTCTGTACTATACAGTAACAAAGTGTATAAATTCACTTGGCTACTCAGAGTGACAACTTGAATTTCCTTAATATATAGTTACTTTCTCTGAAATTAAACAATTAATAAGCCAGCAGCTATGTGAATCATAAATTATTCATACTTAGTCTACCAATGAACATTAATCAATTATAAAGAGACACAGAAATTAAGACCAAGAGAGTCAACCATAGCCTTTTAATATTGAGACTCTGTTAACCCAGTCTCTTTAAACATATTTGATTTGTATAATAGCATCAATATGCACAGCTATGCTTGCTGCTCAAGTTCCCAACAAAATAACCAATTTATGAGTATACATATGCTGTCAACCAGTAACAACAAATACTCATCACAATTCTGTAGTCTTTGACTAAAAGGGCTTATTAGAGTTCTTTCGAATTATTGTACCTCATCAAATATTTAGTTTTAACTCTCCTGGCTTCCCAAAGAATTTGAAGCATACTGAGAAACATCTTTAGAATTCTTTCATAGTTTGAATACCAATAACTTTATACCAATACATATAAAATTATAATGATCACAAAAGCAAAACACCCACCTGGACAACGGCCCAAGTCAGTCAGTTGTGAAGCATTACATCATTAACGGACACGGGTTCAGCAGCAAACTTATGACTTACAATCATCTAATGAGAAGTTTCAACATGCTTATCCCCAACACATATGATTTCTAGATTATGCAAGTACCCATTCTAATTAATTTATTTAAAACCAGTCAAGGAAAGAGTTATAGTTCCTAATGTTCATTTTACCAAGAGTAAAGCAATAAAATAATGAGAGTATATAGATGGTGAATAGGGATTTAAATGGAGAAACAGAATTAATCAGGAAAAAAAACTGGAATAGCCATTTAGTTAGAACTATCGATCAAATGTTAATGCCAAATAGTACCTAGAAACAGGCTTGAAACTATTCTTTGGTTGATGCTCTGTAAACATAATGTGTTTGCTTCTCACCAAAAACAGGAATGGGCCATGGACAGGTATCGCTGGATGTATTATTTCACCGTTCTTTGGAAGCTGGAGGAAATGGAGAAGCTAGGTTTACAATACGGGAAATTAAGAACATCTGAGTCTCTAGTTGCATTTTTTTTTTTTTAAATTTTCTGTGCCCTTGAGCGTTTGTAAAGGCATGGCAACTTTTTTTTTCCTGATCTGATGTGGTGGTCAGCTTGGGGTAGGAAGGAGCAGAATGAGGAGAGCTTTACAGGTGCTCAGAAGAAGTCATTGCCAGTAGCCCTCGTTCAGCAGGCCTAACATTACAAAACCCTGAACACTCACATGCTCAGCTTGAAAAATCATTAACTACCTGTTAGTCCTTTCTTTCGAAATCAATCAACAGATATATAGAGTCCTTTTTTTTTAAAGATTTTTATTTATTTATTTGAGAGAGAGAGAGAAAGAGAAAATGAGAGAGAGAGAGAGCACGAGAGGGAAGAGGGTCAGAGGGAGAAGCGGACCCCCGCCGAGCGGGGATCCCGATGCGTGACTCGATCCCGGGACTCCAGGACCATGACCCGCGCCGAAGGCAGTCGCTTAACCAACTGAGCCACCCAGGCGCCCGATATATAGAGTCCTTAACAAACACTAGCACTATGCTAAGTGCTGTGAGAAATACGTATATATCAGATGCAATTGCTATGACGTAAATTAACTTATACGAATGCAAAATAAAAACACTCTACAAAAGGATAAGTTATAGGCAATAAAAGATGCTATAGATAAAGTACTACTAAAGTACAGACAAGGTAGATTTCTTCAGTGAATACCAGCATGGTTACTTTGTCAGAAATGCAGACCCTCAGACTCTACTCCAGACCTACTGAATCAGAATCTGCATTTAGCAGATGCCCAGAGCTTGTGATTTTTAAGTGCATTCAAGTTCGAGAGGCCTATCTTAGGTGTCTTCATAAGCAAAATGGTACTTAACTCAATTGTTAAACTAATGAGTTGGCCAAGAAAGGTGAAGAAAAGCAGTCCAGGAAATTTCAGGCAAGTGGTCAGAAGAGAAAAAAGCATAGCAAGAGAGGGTGTGAGACATGTTCCAAGAAGATTTTAGCTTGCCAGTTTTGCTAGGGCAAAAGATTTTATTCACAGAGCACCAAAAGATAAGTCTTGAAACGTGGACTGGGTCTGTGTAAGAGATGATCTGAAAGTTAGATTAAGGGAAACATTTAGTATTTTCAAACTGGTCTGTGCTTTTGGAATAAATGTGATTCACTATTCAGAATCCACCCTTCAGAAATGAAGAATTCACCTCTGATAGCTGCCTTGAGAATTGGCTGCTGGGGTCGCAAAGTTGAGACCTCCCTTGAGAGTTGCCATTAGCCAAAGGGGGTTGCTTTACCCAAGTTTACACCCTCTTCCTAGAGGCAACTCACATCCAGTACTGGCTGATGCAGGGGAACTAAGGTTTGTCCTCGCCTCAGTTGGGGACATCACTGAAGGACTGTCTTAACATCAGAGTTCCCTGTGGAGTGAGATGAGTTATCTGGTACAAATGAACCTCATTATGGTAACTCCCTCTGCTCAGTCCTGCTTTTCTCATTCCCTCACAGATGTTGTTCCCAAGAGAGCTTCTCAATAAATCTCCTGAACACAATTCTCCATATCAAAAAAACCTGATCACTTTTCTCAAAAACGTATATCATCACTAAAAAATGTACAATTAGTTCCATATAATTTTACTCCAGTATTATCCTTTTGTTATTTATGCTTTAACAATCCATCTAAAATGTACATTTCTTAAAGGCAGGAAATGTTTTATATTCCTTTAAAAAATAATTTCACTAAGATAAATACAGATTTGGGAACACAATAAACATTTAACTCTCAATTTATGAATTTAAAAAAAAATTTCTTTAGGTTCTTGTATGTTAAAATTTCTGTGTTATGCCTAAGATAAGCAAATAAATAATTTTAGAAAAATATTTATGAACTGAGAAAAATCTAATTCCAAGACTGATTTCAACCCTGCACACCATCCACGTCAGCTCTTTTGTGTAACCCTGTTACCACACTTGGAACATAATAGGTACTCAGTAAATATTCCTTAACTTAATGAATAAATGAGTAACATTTATACAGTGCATTGCAGTCTACCTAAGTGTCTTTATTTAACCCTCCTGGTAACTTTCAGGTAATGGGCTCAGTTACAGCAGGGAGCTAAACAGACATAGAAACATCCAACTTAAAAAAAAAAAAAAATTCCCAGGCTCAACTCAGACTTTCTGTGTTAGACTCTCTATGGGTTTCCATTACTTCTCAAGCTTAAATGTGTATGAATTCCTAACAAGTTCCCAAGTGATGTTGATGGTCAGTGCCTCACACAACTAGGAATAAGGTTCAAGTTAGACCAGTGATTTTATATGCTGAGTTGTAGTTATTCAGATTTTATTTTTTCACGTCATGCTCAGGCTCTTCTCCTGGAGATTCTGTTTTAATTGGTCCAGGACGGGGTCTGCGTACTGACATTTTCTCCTAATATGCAGCCAAAGTTGAGAACCACAGCTGTAGCTTTTGCTCAAGAATACTTATTATCTAGGATGTGGTAGAAGCAAGACTACAGCTGGGTCTCCATCCATACTACCTACCTGGACACTAAATAAAATTTCTGAATTGCCCCATTCACTATCCAAATTAGGTTTGACTCTGAAATATATTTCAGAAATATAATTATGTATCTGAAATGTATAACAACCACTATTACATAAGTTTCTAAAAATCACAAAGGACAAATACATGATCAGAAAACTAAAGTGGGTAAACATGATTTAATTACTCTCAGAATTCATTAATAAACTCTTTGAATCTTTAACATATTTAAGGGTCTCAGAGAGTAGTCCTATACATTCTCTGAGCAGTCATTTCATCATCTCAGGAAACTGTACCTTTCCAACTTCCTTCTATATTTGGATGGAGAATACACAATGCCTCTACACTCCCCAATTCCCCCACAAAATTCTTTACAATAGGAGTATTAGTAAAAAATAATTTCCGTTCGCTTACATTTTCAACCTTCTTTGTAGGCAACCCACAAATATTTCTCTGAAAAATTCTAATCACCCATCATGATGACTGAAAAATAAAAGCATGGTCAGCCACATGCGCATGCCATCAGTTTTCCAATGTAACAGCAAGCGGTAAAGCGCAAGCATTTCAGCTGAGGTCTCAGCCACTAGATGCCGCTGATGTGTCTGGAGGCCTAGGAAGTGAATTCTACAGAACTATAAAGGCTTACATCTTGGAAAATAAAATGCTGTTACTATGGTGACCAGCTGAGATTATGGATAATGAGAGTACCATGTTTTCCACTCTCTAAGGAGCTATTGTTCTCCGCATATTGCTCTATGCTGAACATTACTGACCTTCAAAATGTATCAAAATCATTGGTACTTTCCTTTCTTAAAAAAAGAGATATTTCATTCAGTACTTTTGTGTGAGTGAGAGCTATACACATCAGTTATTCACACACACAATCACACACACACACTCAGAGGGGAACCATTATTCAGTGCATTTTTCTTATTTACGTACAGAAGAGATATCAGTGGTCTTACAGTACCTGATGCCATAGTTTCTACAACTTACGTATTTCCAAATTCTTTAAAATTCTCTATCTACAAAGATAGAGGAATTGAAGAAACTAGCTCAATATTTATCATCTCTGTAACAGCATCAAATATCAAGCTAGAGATAATTGTAGGCAAGAACATGTTTTCAGAAGAACAAGGATATACAAAATTTCCAGTTTAGTCTGAGAAAACCTTGAAATACAGTTATTTTTCTTCTAAAACTAGCAATGGACAGGGAAAGAGTCATGGAGGAAATAGAAATCTTTTATATGAAACAGTTTGAAACAGATATTAAAAGATGTTAAAAGGATAAATGACATCTATTATTTACTAACTCGTTGTTGATTATTGATGAGTCTTTAATAATACTCTCCAATAGGAAATCTGTGAAATTAAGGTTCATGTCCATATATTTCTAGAAAGTTAAAATGTAAGGGGACTCTTTAATGGATATTGGGATTGGCTATAAGAATATCATACAAAAAAAATTTCCCCAAAATAATTATTTAACTTGCATAGCCCAAGGAAATCAAAATTAATTAATATATCTCAAAATTCAAGCAAGGGAAGTATTAATGACCAAATTTTTCATGTCAAAAGATTTTACATAATAACTGAGTATGAGAAGTAATAAATATGTCATTTTTCATAATATATGATGGAGTCTCAATATCGCAGAAAACTCCACCCAATCGTTCCTTTCAAAAACTATTGCCAAGCTGCTTAAACCTAAAATGAATTTGATATGCCATCTCCTTAGGTCTAGTCTCCAATGGCATTAAATGGTTCATAGGAAATAACTTGGTATGTAGTTCTTAACAGTAGCTGCACCTTTTAAAAACAAATAGAAGACAGAGTTGACAAGAAATATCTGGAAATAAATGTCAAGGGACATTGTTAGAATACTAACCTGGTATTTGGGTCATAGTTTCCCAAAATACAAGAAATTCTGAAAGCACAAGTTTGTGGCCACCCATATGCAGCTGTCACTTCCATGAAAAGGTAATATAGACATTCAAGTCACTAAAAGCAATGATGTGATATACCCCACAATGTATTTTACTCTTTATATTAGTTTCGTGGGCCTTCCATAACGAAGCACCATAAATTAGGTGCCTTAAAACACAGACTTGTATTGTCTTCCAGTTCTGGAGGCTAGAAGTCCAAGATCAAGGTGCGAGCAAAGCCACACTCTCTCTGAAACCTGCAAGGGAAACTTTTCTTGCCACATGCTAGCTTCTGCTAGTTTGCCATCAATCTTTGGCATTCCTTGGCTTTCAGCTGCACATCTCCAATCTCTGCTTTTATCATCACATGACATTCTTTCTGTGAGCCTCTGTCTTCAAACTGCTTTCTTCTTATAAGGACACCAGTCCTACTGGATTAGGAGTCCTCCCTATTCCAGTGTATCCTCATTTTAACTAATTACATCTGCAATGACCCTACTTTCCAATAAGGTCACATTCTGGCATACTGAGGGTTAGGAATTCAGCATAACCTTTTATGTGTGAGGACGGAGGACACAATTCAACCCATAATACTCTCACAATTCTAGATAGTATTTTGGTACAGCGTCAGACCTTATAAATTACTACCATTTCTTGTCTCTTGACTTGCAACTGCTTTGTAGGAGATCATGAGATTTACTATCAGCTCTATGATGCCATAGTTAAGCACTAAAAAATGGACTCCAATGACTGCAAAGCAGGATGGGCTGGAGACCCAAAAAATATAAAGGACTCACTACAGTCTCTTCCGACTTCTTCCTGAAATCAGGCAGAAATGTATATAAATCATACAATCTTAAAAAACATATTGACTTTTTTTTTCCAGTTGTCATTGGTAACTAAATAATTACCTACATGGATGGACATAAATGACATTGGCAATTATTCTGGGGAAATGTTTAATTCTAATGATAATTATGGCTTCATATTTTATTAAAGAATATATAATTTACACCATTCATTCCTTTTATATTTTATATAGTTATGTAAATAAAGAAATGAAAAAACACTGCAGCTTCATAAATCTGTGGATCAACCTTAAATGCCTTCTGTGCTTCAGTCTGCCTAACCAAGGGTATTCTAGTTATTTTTAAGCAATGTATATTTTTTTCAAATTTTCATCATTTATTCCTATCAGATTCTCTTCTAACACTACACCAAAAGAGGAAACACAAATGACTTCCAAAGTTGTAAACAATCAAAAATGTGCTCATTGATCCATTGATCCTTTCATCCTTATCCATGAGGACCCACCATATTCCAGGCCTTGTGGTTGGTCCTGGATTTAAGTAGTCCCCAGGCCTGGCAATGGAACTAAGTTGTGGTGGTATATATGCTGAATCCCAGCTAACCTCTTGAGCTTACCCGAATGCTTATTGAATATACAGTGAGTCCCTTATATTAGAATTTAAAGAAGAATGCAAGGTGAACTGTAAAATACATATTTTGTAAATGACATTTTGATTGGGTTTCCCAACAGTGATGCTAAGATAATTTACTCTTAGATTTTAAGGGAAGCTTTGGATTGCTTTTGCAAGTGTTCACTTGAAGAAACAAATATGCAGTCACATTTTCAACAGCCTAATGGCAATCACCTGTACGCCCTGCCGATACCACAAATTAAACTTGTTCAACGCTGAGCCCATCATCTTCATTCTCTAACTATACTTATTTGTATGCTACTGATTTCTCTTGTTGACACCATCACCTTCCCATCACCCAGGCTCAAAAATCAATCTTTTTCCTTTTTAAATATTCTCTTTATGAAGCCTCTCATTCACTTTCTCATTTTAACTCCACAATATTTTTCTATCTATTCTCTCTTCTTTATTTCCACAAACACCCTTCTCTTTACCTCTCATAGAACGCTGGTTTTCTAAATGGTCTCTTAACTTCCTTTTCCAACATATTTATCTCATTCAATAACAAATCTGATCATGATATCCTCTTAAACAAAAAACCTTTTATTCTCCCCTTCGTCCATGGAATAAAGGCCAAAGCCCTTTGTCTAACATTCAAGGTCTTCCATAATCAGTCTCCTATCCCTGATTCTTATCTTCCTATTGCTCTTCATATCAAAAACACTATTTTCAAACTAAAATAACTGCTGTTAACTTGAGCATTCCAAATTCAGGACATTAATCACACTATTTCCTATAAGAATGACTTCATATCATATCCAAATTCTGTTAGTCAATCATAAT
The DNA here is from genome assembly GCF_003265705.2 of Callorhinus ursinus. NCBI lineage: Eukaryota > Metazoa > Chordata > Mammalia > Carnivora > Otariidae > Callorhinus > Callorhinus ursinus. The sequence continues at coordinate 27,010,245 of NW_027397067.1, read as the reverse complement.
GATTACTATTTTTATTTAACTGTATGAAATGAAGGACTGAGCCAGCTTATTAAAACCAAATGATATACTTCTAAATCCTTCAAAACCTATAGTCCAATATATATCAGAAATATAATATTTTTTAAAATCCACAAATTGAATGATTATTTGAATTCTGTTTCCATTATTAATAGGACAAAAGCATGAATGTGGGTTTTACTATTAAAAATTAGTATCTTCCTCTTTGTATAACATAAATTATTCAAATTCATAATCACTTTACTCTTAAGTATTCCATAACAAAATTCTTCAAGTATAGCAAAGGGTAAAGCACAATTTGTTAACAATTAGATTTCTCACTATTATTTTGTTCAGGTGATTCTATGTTCATTAGTCCACATATTTTCATATGTAATATGCTTAATATGATCATAGAAGAAATGCATGCTTGTGTGAGGTAAGAGAAGTTAAATTTCTAATTATATGCTGGTAAGAAAATTTATAGTTTAGCTTTGCAACAACCAGAATTATTGTTATTCCAAAAAAAATTTTTTACAATGCAAACTAAATATATGAATGAAAATGGTCAAAGTGAAATTTATTTCCACTTTAGTATAATTCTTTCAAATTAATAATGTTTTTCTAAAAATTTTATTTCATTTTTTAAAGACATTAGAACCTCTAAGTAATTTTTGTTAATTAAAGGTGATGATTTGGTAAGTATTTTGGTGATGAACTTATATTAATTCATAAAAGAGATGTTTTGTTCTTTGGCATTTTTGATATTACAGAATGTAAAAAAAATAAGGATTTTTGCTGAAAAAAAATCTTTGAGAGTTCTACTCAAGATGGCAAATAAATGTACTTTGACACTTGCACTATGCCCCAAATACATAACAGTGATTGATAAAATGTAAAAAGAGAAAATCAAAAATTTACCTGGGACCAAAACCAAGATAGACACGTCCATAAAACCAGAGTCCCAACAGGAACCAGGACAAAAGCCCATGACATCTGGTCTCCTGGACTGAACAAACACAGTATCAGCTTGTCTGGGCCATCAGCTCAGGCAACAGTCCAGAAGGAAATGTGAAGGTCAGAAACAAAGCCATGCATATAGAGGAACTCAATATACGATGTGTTGATCAGACATGCCAGTTCGGTCAGGAATGAATGTCCCAGCTTACACTTATTATCCTGGTGTTTGTCTGCTTTAGGAAGTATCTTTTTTGTTTCAGGTTTTTCAATGATTTCCAATAGTTGCATTAAATTAAATAAAATATCTCTCATACTTCCAGAAATTTCCATGGTCTGTCCAGTGTTATGTGAGATGCATATGCAATGAATTTAGTTTTATTGGCTTTGCCTGACCCTTCCCAGATTTATTGTAACTAATAATACACATTCTAGGAAAACATGCAGGGTATTTACTAATAAATATGCTCTGAGGGGAGTAGCTGAAGGCTCTTTCAAGGGTCCATGGGGTGAAGAGAAAAGTATTTGATGCTGGGTTCTTTTGCACACCATTTACATACCAGCCAGTTTTGCCTTGTCTCATGTTTTGGCCTATAAGATATACCATGCTGCCAGGCCACCAGTTGGCGGATCATGCCTGGGCCTGAAATTTGTGGAAAGCTGCCAGTTGACGTGGTCTTTGGATACTGAGGGAAATCATGGGATGTGTTTGTAAGATATAGAAGCAGACTACTATACTATATATATTATACATACATATAATACATATACTATAGTGTGTATACACACTATATATCATACTACAGACTCTATAGACATTGGTTGGAATGCACCTACTTCAATAATTCTGTCATTTATTGTATGGTAGAAATGCATAACTTTTATTTTTTGCAAATAAACCCTTTTGACAATGAAATAAAAAATATGAAGTCTTATGCTTAATGAAAAGTTAAATACAGAATCTATGTGTCTCAAAGGGTTGATGATGGGCATATAGCATGGATGCATGCTATTCACTATAGCGTCCTAAGGTTATCATGACTACATGAAAACCAAAACACACAAATTTACCAAAGAAGCATTAGCATCTTGTTCCAAGTTGAAAGAAAATCTACGGCAATGGAATATAAAAAATACTGAAAACCATAACTCAAGAAAAATTCCCAGAAATGAAAGACCTGAAATTACTCACCTGGAAATTGACCTAAAAAGCCCAACACCAAGATATATTCTCATAAAACTATTAGAATTCAAAATCTTTTTTGTTTCCCAGCAAAAAGATCATCTCTTAAAAGGAAAGGAAATCAGACTGCTATTAGACTTTTCAAAAGCAATACTTTATGCTAGAAGTCAATGGAGTAACACATTTTAAACACTGAAGAAAATAAAATAGGATCCACAAATTTTATATTCAAGCCAAACCCATCTTTTAAACATGAAAACCTGGGTGCCTGGGTGGCTCAGATGGTTAAGCATCTGCCTTTGGCTCAGGTCATGATCCCAGGGTCCTGGGATCGAGTCCTGCGTCAGGCTCCCTGCTCCTTGGGAGCCTACTTCTCCCTCTGCCTCTCTCTCTCTCTCTCTCTCTATCTGTCTTTCATGAATAAATAAATAAAATCTTTAAAAAAAAAAGCATGAAAACCTCAGAGGACCTGTTTTGAAATGCAAGGATTTGTGGGATATTGTTCCCATGAGTCCTTGCAGGGAATACAAAGAGAATGAGCTTCAGATAACCAGAAAGTCTAGAGATCATGATGAAGATTGTTGGCGCGTTGGGGCTTCGTCCTACCATTAACATGGTCAGCATCCGGGAGAGGTTCAAACTTCATCATCAAACTTATGACCTCAAACCAGACCAAACCGAGCACTCACTTGTTCCTAGTTTTGAGCTTTAAAATCTTGAGCAGCTAGAAACCAATGCTTGTGGAGATTCTGACCAAACTTACTCATTCAGTGCCTACTATCCTTTATATTCAGTGGCTCTCATGGGAAAGTTCTGGAAGCTGTGTGGTGGATCTTAATCTTGTCCCCTGGGCCTTTGGAGAAAGTAACTGTGTTATAAACATTTATGCCACCGTACTGACACCTCAAAAAATATCAAATCACTTTCTGTCTTTTTCAATACATTTATTTTTTATAGTTGACATGACTCCCCGATGGTATCCTTTCTCTTTCCCTCATTAAGACCAGTTTTCAAAAGGAGAAATGAAAGTGAGGAGAAGGAAGAGAAGAATGAAGAAATTAGGGGGTGAGGAGGTAGGGAGGTGGGGGGAGGTGAGGGGAGGTGGAGGAAGTAGGAAGGGTAGGGAGGGAGATGAAGAGGGAGAGAAGGAGCAGGAGGCAGAGGAGGAGAAAAAGAAAATGGGTAGGAGGGAGGACAGCAGGGAAGAGGGAGGATGTGAGGGAAAGGAAGGGGAAGGAGGAGGAAGTAGAAGAGAAAAAGAGAGGAGGAGGAAGAGGAAGAGGAAGGGAAAGGAAGACAAGAAGGAGGAGGAGGAGGAAGAGGGGGAGGAGGGGCAGAAGAGCTAATTGCAGAGGAACTATGAATTCAAAGGGAGTAACTTGGACAGTGACAGCGAGGTCAGCCCCAAGGGCACGCTGCAGTCAGACACCCGCCGTGTAAGTGACAGGGACAACAAGATTGCAGATTAGAGTGACCAGGTTACAAAGCAAATAGCAACATCAAGGTAATTTTCACATCCACCAGGAGGCTTTGTGAATCTCCTGGGATTCTGTCAGGGGAACAACAGAGACTTGGAAGGCCTGGGATCTCAATGTTTCAGCCTGTTGGGGCTCAAAAATGATTAATTTTGCAATTATGTCTGTCTCTTCCGTGTTCCTTCGGGTTGATTGGGCCTTGAGAACTAGGGATTACCTTAGATTGAAAACCACAGCAACAAAAATGTTGTTTATACTCTACCATGAAAAAGTTAACCGAAGATATTAATAATGTGCTAAATAAATAGCTTCATGCATGGGGTCACTAAATTTAATCCTATTTTTTGGAATTGTAAGAAATATCTTTGTGAATTAACATTTAATTGGTACAGGCAGAACTTACTCTGATAATTGCATTGCCTGTTTGTAGAGTACAGGGTACTTAAAATTAACAAATAGCATTTTAGGAATGTCCTGAGTCTTGTGAAATGCATTTCCTTCCATACTTCCACACCACAGGCACAATTCACATCTGCTTAAATTTGCCTTTCCATGTACCAAATATGAATTAAGGCACTGTTTGATAGCAAGAATTTTGTCTTTTTAGAATGTCATTAGATAGTCAAAATCTTTTGAAAGCTCAAGTGAAGCCACACACAATAAAAGCATACAATTACTCTAAAACTGAAAATAACCAAGTAAAACATGCACTCACAATAAGACTCATCTGTATGTATGTTTATTACCAACTGAAAGTATCATTATAGACGTAACTAACATATACATAAAAGTAATCATAAATTCTTGATAACATTTCCTTTTTCCTGGAACTAAAATACTTACAATAAGAAACACATTTAGTGAGCATTAGATATTATCTGTTAAATTAACTTGGCAGAAAAAAAAATTGGCTAAAATCCAGAAAATACTTGAGAACTGAGAGGTATATGCTATAATTTTTCATTTTAAATACATATAAATGTCTCCTTGTAGAATTAGATAGGCTTAAATTTCCATATATAGAAACTAGAAATTTAAGCAGTTTCTCAAAGAAAACAGAAATGTTTGACTAATATACGAATAAGAATGATCATATGTGTATATATATCTGTATATATGATATACTTTGTTTAAAGATATTTTCTAAACTCTTGAAATTTTAGAATAAAAGGAAATAATCACACAATGATGCCCTTTCTGAAGGCCAAATATCACTCCAAACTGACACATGTAAGTGCCATTTATTAAATGCCCTATTTATATTTGTGAGTGCTTTTATACCCAGCTTACCTCAAATCCAAATAGGACTTCTCGTTCCAATTTTTTGGATAGGAACGAGAGGTCATATCTTTAAATAACATGTCCATGTTCACATACAACTGGAATTCCAATGCAAATCTATCAAAGAATAACCCACTCTTGGGACGCCTGGGTGGTTCAATTGGTTAAGCGTCTGCCTTCAGCTCAGGTCATGATCTCAGTCTGCTGGGACTGAGCTCCACATCAGACTCCCTGCTTAGCAGGGAGTCTGCTTCTCCCTCTCCTTCTGCCCCACTCTCTCTCATGCTCTCTCTTTAATAAATAAATAAAATCTTAAAAAAAAAAGAATAACGCACTCTTCTGTTACACATCTGTCATGATGTACTTCTTAATAAAACTTGATTTTTAAAATTAAAAAAAGAAAAATCAATCAATCAATAAAAATTCCAGTTACTTTTGCCTATCAGAGGCTGTCCTATCAATTTTTTAGGTAGAACTTATAGAGTTAATCCCAGATAAATTTAGCTGGAAAATTGTTGAAGACAAAGACAATACTTGTTATACAAAGGAAGCAGTCAAGACAATGATGATAGAATGACGTTTGGTTTCCCAGAAGGAGATTTCTTTATAAGAGCACTATCATTATCAATGGCCCTTATCATGACCATATCAGCTATTTTGACAGTTATTTACCTTTCACTGTAAAAGAGCATTTCTACCTTGGGTTGGATAGTAATCATATTACTAATCATTGATTTAAGCTGTTTTATTTGTCTTTTGTATAGTGTCCTGATCTTAGCAATGAGGGTTGTAGAATCAGACAGACTTAGATTCAGACCCTGGTTCCTTTCCTTACCAGGTGAAACACAGGACATCAGAGCTCTTATTGATTCATTCCCCTCTTCATCTCATCATTTAAAATGAGGAAATTGATAGTTACCACATAGAGTTGTGGTGAGGATTAAAATGTCTAATATATGAAAAGGGTTTAGCCAATCCTGGACTCATAACGGGCACTCAGTAAAATTTAGTCACCTCAATTTCTGTCTGTCTTTCTGTTTGTTAACCTCATAATGCTTACCAAAGTGTATGTATATGCATATGTGTGTATATAATATGTATATAGAGAGGCTACACATACAATAATGTGTGTGTGTGTGTGTGTGTGTGTGTGTGTGTGTGTATGCAGGCAAGAATACTGAAATGAATTTGCTAATGGATACAAAACTTGTTTATATAAAATGAAAAAAATGTGATGTTTCTAATGTTTGACAATAAAATGTAACACTTGGAGTTATATTTTGTGGGGCAAAAAACAATTGTCTCTCTACTGGAAAAAATATGCATTACTATGGACAAAAATCATGTGCATCACTATTGGTTTTCTACAGTTCACCAAATGTGCACACCCTTTTATAATAAAATAATCCCCATAGGTACCATTAGGCAATGCCTACTCCTCCACTGAAAGGACACCCAGTTATCTCTTTTGTGAAATTCCCAAATCTGGACATGCTATAAAGTATAAAGCTTTGGTTTATGTCCTCTCTCAGTTTCTGAACAAACAATTTCTGAATTTCCATTCTCTCTACAATAAACAAAACCTGCTTTTAACATTTTAAGTAAACTATATACATTTCTGAAAGCGTTCCTCATGTATTTATATTTTCCTCTATGTCTTACCTACCTGTTTAGATAGTGTATCTATTGCACTGATTAAGAACACTTGTTCCGAAGGTAATTCTGACCCCTCACTAACTACCTGTCTGATTCTGGGCAAGCCATTGCTGCTCTCAAAGCTTGCTTTCTCCTCTGAAAAGTGGCGAAAGCAAAAGTACCTATGTTAGTGTGTTGTTGTCAGGCTTAAATGAAGAAACACAAAACTTTAGAATCACTTCTGGCACATGGTATTCATTCAGTAGATGTTGCTTTTATTCCATTGTTATTTCCTAGAGAGAAGGGGGGAACATTCATTGAGACTTCGGTTATACAGTAGCCACCAGAAGAAAATGGGAACAAAAATAAGTAATAAAAGCTTCTGGACATTGATAATAATGATAAATGTGACAACGAGGTAAACTTTAGGAACTGGATCAAGATTGTGGTTCAAAAAGCAAAATAAGGCACATTTATTGGTTTTAGGGTGACAGTTTTCTTTCTTCCGTTAAATGGCTACATGCATTTGCATTCAGAAAATTTAATTTTAAAACAGAGATAAAGAGGGCACCTGGGTGGCTCAGTCAGTCAAGCATCTGCCTTTGGCTCAGGTCATGATCGCAGGCTCCTGGGATTGAGCCCCACGTCGGGCTCCCTGCTCAGCAGCAAGTCTGCTTGTCCCTCTCACTATCCCTCTATACTCTCCCTTCTCCCTCCCTCTCTCTCACTCTCTCTCTTTCAAATAAATAAATAAAATCTTTTTAAAAAGCAGAGCTAAAAATACACAAAGTAAAGACTTTGCTTCACAAATAATACTCCTCAAGTATTATTGGCTATGTTATATTGTTGATTTGAAAATTTAACTATATAGGTTATGTTTGAAGTTTATTAGTTTATGGAATAAAAATAATTCTAACTCAAGTACCTTCCTTTTACTTTTAGAGTAAAACATATTAAATATCTCACTCCCTTATAGTTAAGGATGTCCAAACATGAAATAGTCTAAAATGGAAGGTATGAGCCTCCAGTCCCTTAGGTGAGAATGGTGCAGAAGAAATATGCTAAAATACTACAAGGTTACTTCTATTTCTGTGATCACAAAACACAATCTGCTGTAGTATAGAACCCCTGCTTCATACAAGTCAAACTCGGTGGGGTGGGGGAGTTGTTGTTTTTTATTTTTATTTTTGTTTTATTTGATAATGTTCTTTTCATCCTTCAAAAGCTGGGTAGGAAAAAAAAACAGTCTGAAGCAACATGATGTCTTTGGGGCAACAGTTAGATTTATATTATATGAAATCTTATTAGGCTTAGATTTCAACTGAAATGTTCTATAATTGCTCAAATTTAGATGATATATTAGAATAAGATTCCAAAATGATACATTAGCTTTCACTTTTTTAAAAAATATGTATAAAACTGACAAAAACACACTGAGGTAAAGAGTGTATTCTTGGCTGAGAGATGACTCATATATTTAGAAAAGTCTCTATTTACCCTCCAACTCAGAAATGTACAAATATAGAACACATCTTATGTGGGGGACTAAATTTCTATGTCCAAAGCCATAAAAGCACCAACCAATAGCCAAAATTTAGGGTCTCATAGATTAACTGAGCCATATCATATACTGTTTGAATTACAGTCCTCTAATATTTTACTACATAATTAAGCTGCAAATATGTAGTATTTATATAATTCCATGGTCTGAAATTTAAATACAAGTTAGGACAGATTTTATACTATATATTATTTAACTAACCACATATATTCTGGAAAATAGTTGCGTTTTCAGCAAACACATACACATACACAGCAAACTAACATGTGGCAAAGTTTGACTTACTTTGAACACTCCATACAATACAAGCTTAGAATAAATTATGAACTAATTATGTTAGAAATTGAAAAAGTAGAAATTATAAGAAATGAATTTAAACCTTTTAGTGTACTATAATTTAGCCAGAAAAGCTACTGAAACTTTTTTCTCAATTCATTAACTTGATTTAAAACTTTTTTGGACTCTTAGAGTAGGCAGTACAATATGACAGCTGGCTTATCATTTGAAATGAATGGATATTCGAATATCAGATTGGGGCAAGTTGGGGATACAAATATGGCCTTACAAATCTAAAAGAATTAAAATTAGAATGAAGATAGATCTTACCAGTTTTTAAATGTAGATTTCTAAAGCTATATTTTCCAATTCTTTGTCTTCTCTGAGTTTCCATAAAAAAATTTCAAAAGGCATTGTGGGCTAACATAAAAAATGTACTACTGTGCTTGAGATTTCTTAAGAATATTATCTGCTTAGAAGACAGAATCAGATACTAAGTTCAGTGAATCTGTACATAGTCACTTTTCTAGAACAGCAGACTTTTGGCTGGCTCTGTACCACCTGACAATTTCTTTGTCCAAGCCACACTAAAAATAGGTCTTTACAAAATGGAAATGTTGAGACATTAACTATAGCAATGTGAATGAGCACCACTATACTAAGGATTTCTCATCAACTCTTGGTTTATGTTGTATTAACATATGAAAAAGCTATTTAAACATTAAAATTAATACATCATAAAACAATGGTAATGCTTCATACAAAATATAGTTTTATTTGAATCACAACTACTCACAATAGCTATGAATATCCCCATTCAAATTGCTATCATGAATATTGTATAAAATGAGAAGAATAAACTAAAAGTAAAATTAGAATACTGCTTTATAAATTATAATATGTCAAGCTAACAAATGGTAGACTTGTCATATTGAGCAACTAAATGTCTAAATGATCATTCAGCACTCATAGTGTAGGAAGAAAAAAACATTGGCTTTGTTGCCTCTAAAGCAGTTGCTCGATTTTTCATACTGTCATTCTGCTCTATTAGCAAAGCCTAACACAATTAGGTATGAATATGCAGTAATAACATGCAAATTGTTCCCTCACAATTGCCCTAAGGCAGCAGCCTCAGCCTTTCTAAGCTTGATTCCTTCTACATCATTACAGGCTTGGCATAATTCATCAGAATAAAAAATACCTCCACCTTATTGCATGTGGCCAGCTAGTAAAATCATCGGTAGTTGTTAACTACTCTCCCTCGATGGGTTTGTTAGCGATGCCGTCCCCAGCTTCCTGCCACTCCTGCACTTGTACATGTTTCCCTTGGGTAATGTTAGACACTACATTTGAGCCTGCCAGAACAATTAACCCTACTGTTAATTAGAATGAAATGTCAGGCGCACAGATGGTACAAGCTGGCACCCTGCCACCTCGCCAACTGCTGCTCAAAGCGGATACCCCACTGCTGACAGCTGCTCGGCCGCGTCCCCAACCAGCAGATGTCAAAACTTCCCAGCTGAGGAAGGTTAAAAAAAGCAAAGAGGAGGGGTTTCTCATCCCAGCAGTGATGATGACTGTTTTACTGCCATTGTGTCTATTACCTGTTGTCACACTGTACCAGTCAAGAGGAAGTCTGCAAGCAGTGAGACACAAATTTAAAATAATGATACTAGTAATCATAACATAAATAAACACAATATGGCTATAATTCGAAAGAAGTATGAAAATGGCACAGGCAACAAACAAAGTCACTGAACTTTCCACGAAGTTCTCCTTAAGGGGAGCGGCCTATTTTAACACGCGCTTTCAAAGGGAGGGGGGAAATCTTGTAGCATTCCCAAATCAGGTAATTTAAAAGGCCACCAAATCTGGCCTAATTTTCAGGCAAAAGTTCATGTCATTTTCGGAATTCATACCTAGTGATGAAATTGTTCCTTTTTTTCCCCTGGTATCTTTTCTGTTCGTAATTTATTAGCATAATTTGTGAGATGATAATTTATGTTTCCTTTATCCTCATATACACACAGGTAATAGCCCCCCAAAAATATAATAGAACACTATCCACGAAAAATATCAAAAACTAAAATACAATCTAACTAGACAATGAAATCACAACTGGATACCATTTTGATCAGAAGACAGTTCAGAATTCTGACCTAAATAAATATTGTGTTAATTTTGTGGCCTAAAAATAGTGATGTTACTTGTTGGAAATTTAAGTTATTTCTGAACTCAGGAGGACCGGATCATAAACCTCTAATGCTTATTTTGACTTTAGGAAACAACAACTTTGTGTCTGATTGTTATTAAACATGGAAAGTGTGGAAGTGTGAAAGTAATTTCCTCTCAATTATGCTACTTTGAGTCATTCTCTTTAACAGCGTGAATGCAGGTGGATATTATAATTTAAATGCCACAGGAAATACGCCGTGAAACTTAAAGTTCATGTTCCTGCTATTTCTACTTCAATCAGTCATCATTTATTGATAAATTATGCATTCAGCATTACATAGGTACACAAATATACAAAAGAAGACAGAATGGCAAAGCCTTTTGAGTATTCAAAAGGAGTTAAAAATTATACCCATTCCCTCTAATTAGGGAAAAATAATCATAATACTAACAGATACAGGGACCTAGTATCAGTTAGGGATTTCCCTCATTTATAACAAAAATTAACATATCAAGAGGAGGTTTATCAGAAAAGGTATGGAGTGGTTCCCAGTACATTAAAAAGATTTTTTAAAAAAAGCTACGGAACTGAATTAGAAAACACACAGTTTAGGGAACTAGGTGGCAGGAACAATGGCCAATCTAAGACACTAAGGTGAATCAGCTCAAATCATTTCTTCTAAGAAAAATGGCCTACTTTGGTTCACATGCCCAAGCGAGGTATGTGCAGGGCAACTTAGTAATTCCAACAACACTGAAACAAATGTTTAGGTTGTTACTATCAGAAAAAGGGTAAACATGGATTCTATGGGTCAAACACAATAGTAAAAATGATGACCAATACCCTGTGAAGTCAGTGCTAACAAATTCCATAAAGGGATTTTAAGCAAACTTCATTAAAACTACAAAGAGCAGAATAAGCAAGGGAATGAGTGGGTATTCCAGATATGAGGCTGAGAATAAATATGATTTTGCACTTGACGATAAGAAGCCTGGCTGATTTGAGCACTGAACATCTCACTAGAATAAACCAATAATAATAACGACAGTGATAACTCACTGGTATTACTTCTACTAATTTCTTCTATTATGTACTACGTGTCTATAGCATTTTACAGTTTATAAAATTCTTTCTCAGCTAAATTCTTCTTCAATTCTTACAATAATCCTGGGAAATATATGTTACACATATTCAGTGACTTTTATATATAAAAAGTCAGGTGGTATGTTATATTATAGAGTCAATACACGAAAAGACTGTTGCTAGCACACATGAAGAATTTGATATTTGTCAGACAGGTTTTTGGGAAAGCTAGAATTCTTTCTTTTCTGGCAATATTTTTCTAACAGCAATAAATGAAATCATTTAAATATTATTCTCTATTTCATTATTTTATTCCAAAAACATTGTTAATTGAGCAACTGCCAAATGTCAGGCCCAAAACTAGATACTAGGAATAGTGAGGAAAATGAGAGACAGCCCTGCCCTCGAGAAACTTGGGAAACACGAGGAAGATACAATCAGGTAGACAAGTGTAGAAACTGTTCATGACTATTAGAACAGAGATGGGATGATACTTCATCCCATGTGGGGATGTCCACTTTGTAGACACAGAAAGGTAATGGTCAGGTCTTTCATGGGGATCATCAGGAAAAGCTCATGAAAGTGACATGACTATTGACATATTTGAAAATCAGTGTGTCTCAAAAATTCACAAAATACTACTTAGCATACAAAAGAAGACGAGAAAGATATCTATGAATTAAAATAAGTACGAAACCTCATCAAAAATAAATCTGCTCCCAGGGCGCCTGAGTGGCTCAGTCAAACAACTGACTCCTGGTTTTGGCCCAAGTCATGATCTCAGGGTCCTGAGATGGAGCCCTGCATCATGCTCCTTTCTCAGCAAGGCGTCTGCTTGTCCCTCTCCCTCTGCTCCTGCCCCTACACTCTCACGCTCTCTTTCTGGAATAAATAAATAAAATCTTTTATAAATAAATAAATAAACCAATAAATAAATAAATAAAATCGGCTCCTAAAAAGCACAAACTGTACATTTAACAAAACAATAAAATGTTTGTGGTTTGAATTCTCTTTGTAAAATGTCTTTTTGAAAGTAACATATTAAAATTAAGATGCTACTAATTTCAGTGTAGGTGTTCAACTGGAAAATGTCTCAATTCCAGCTACATTTTGAGTTTAGAATGACATGTTAAAGATCCACAGTATATATCATTAAAGTTTTCCTTGACTTCCATAGAAGTTCCAACACTGAAAAGTGAGATATATTAAATTGAAATTATGGGTATGGCCAAAATCCTTTCGAATATTTTTGTTGGACAAAAAGTAAAACAACACTTGCCCATTCAGAATTAAAGTATATGTAGGTATATATAAAATTGTATAATTTTACCATCTGTATTAGAATGTTAAATAAAGTTAATCATATTCTCTCTTTCCCTCTTCTCTTTCTCTCTACATATTTGATTTTCTAGAAAAATGTGTAATTGTCTATTTTATGTCATTAATTTAAAATAGTTAATAAAATGTTACTTTGAACATAGAAGTCATTAGATATTAGAGGGTTGAACATTTTTAAACTCATAAACATGTAAACATGTAGCAAATTCAAGTCATATCATTTGACCTCAATCCAAAATATGATAAAATATATTATTTCTGGAACCCCTATTTTCATTGCCTTTCCATTATGCAATGTTCTTTTACAGAAAATAGTTTATTCTTATTTGTTTTAAGATTTTGTTTATTCATTTGAGACAGAGAGACACAGAAAGAGAGAGCCAGCATGAGCAGGAGGAGAGGCAGTGGGAGAGGGAGAAGCAGACTCCCCACTGAGCAGGGAGCCCGATGCAGGACATAATCCCGGGACCTGGAGATCACGACCTCAGCCAAAGGCAGACACTCAACCATCTGAGCCACCTAGGTGCCCCAAGAGTTTATTCTTATTATCTACACTCATTGGTACACAGATTATAATTCTCAACTTTCATCCTCCATATTCTACCAATATAAAATATGTACTTTGTTCATTTAAAAATGCAAATGAAATTTATTAGTCACAAGAATTAATAATAAAATCTTAATTTTTATAGTGTTTTAATGAGTTTATGCATTGCTTTTACATATAGCATTTTATGTCATCCCTACAATGCTACAGCATAGAAGATGCTATCATCCTTACTTTTCAATGAGCTTCTCTGGATCGCACAACTAATCATTAGCAGAGCCAAGACCAACTCAAGGTCTTGACCTAAGTGCAATAATCTATCCAGTTTAATATCTACACGCAGCCTGCCTCTGGGCCACCACAGGACAAGGAATGGATGCAAAAGTCAATCAGCATACAGTGACAGTATTACTGCTGTTTTGTTAATTAAGCCTATTTTCATTTATTGGAATCAAATGACAGAGACGGGCCCTGAAGCAAAATCCCCGGCCACTCTATTTTTCTCAGCAACCACAATTAAAGTCAAAGACCGCTGGATAGCCTGGAAAAACAAACCAGGGACATTTAGTAAACAATTGTGAAAAAAAATCATATCACAGATATTAAGTAGTTAAACACACAAAAAATGTAGCTTCTGTTCCTTGAAGACTTAATAGTACAAATAAGTGATAAATTCTCTATCAGAATAAATACATTTAGATTGAAAGGTATGCCTCTTTAGAAACATTTTTTAAAGTATTGTCAGATGAAGTAAAGCATCTTGCTTACACAGTCTTTCCTCTCCAGCCAAGGGATCTGTTGAGAGGCAGGAGAAGGGCAAGAGACAAACAGATACAGAGAAACAGATATAGACACACTGGAACAGGAGGAGAGGCAATTTAGGGAACTGGTGCAGGTTATTAATTAACATTAAAAAACCGAGAATGCAGTAAGAACATTAGTTCTGACTGTAAGAAGAAAGATTCTAGGCAGACCTTGTCTATGTAGCAGTCTCCCTACCCAAAACAGTATTCCCCCAAAATATCCAAATTTCATTTATATTTTATCTTATGAGTACATTGTTTTAATATATCACATTCTTTTAATTCCACTAGAGGATTATTCTCTAAAAAAAATGGTGTTTTTTAAAAATTTGATTATCTCCATAGGAGTTAAAATACTATGATCACTAGTGGAATCGTAGAACAATATAACTGGAAAGAAAAATCTCTCAGCTATTGCTTAGCTCAAAACCTCCATTTTAAACATGTTGCTGAGACTTTGAAAGTTGAAGCTATTTGCTTAAATCACAAAAGCCAACAATGTCACAACTGAGTATTCAAAGTCTTCTCCTAGACCCCCATGTAAAGATAACAGCAACAACAATCATCATAAACATTTTTGAGTGGTCACCTGGAGCTGCCAGTGCTCTGAGCTAATTCCACGTATCGTAACATTAAATAGTACAACCGGTACACGTTTTTTCCTCCTGTGTTGAGCAGAAGAGTAAGTAGCCTTTAGAATCTGTTTCTGGAAATGAGAAGCAAGACAAGAAAATGGATTGGTTCTAGTTTTAATGAGAGGAGATCCATGCTTGCCTATGTTAGATATTGAGGATTTGCCTAAGATTTAAGAGTATCCCTTACAAGTCTCCTTTTAATGTATCTGTCGATACCATTTATCCCTAACCTCCACCACCAAGGAAATCTAGTGAACTGCACTTTTCTTATATGATAAAATATTATTAGAATCCATGGCTTGAAATCAGTGTTCCATAAGATTCTCATTATATGTTAGATCTTCTCAACAACCTATATTACTTACACTTCATTTTTAAAAAAATTTACTTAGAATCTCAATTGGATATCAATTTATGAAATTCACAATTATTTCAGATATTCAAAAGCAATAGAAAGGAATAATCTATAATTCATATTCGTGCTAATTTAAACTACTGCCTCCATCCATCTAGTTAGTCTGGATTCTAACAGCTCACCTTATTTTAGAATAGGCAGATTGTTACGCTTTTCATTCTCTCTAGCACGGTCACTTCCTATCCCAACCTGACAAAATTCTTTCCAGTTACCAAAGTTCAGTTTGAATGCTACCTCCATTACAAAGCCTTCCCAAATTACCCTGCTAGAAGTCATTGGCCCTTCTTGGAGTTTTACTTGCAATTTATTTGAGACTCTCAAAGATTTATTACGTATCATTTTAGATTAGAACTATGTATGTACATATCTTTCTTCCTAGATGAGAAATAGCTTTGGACCGGCAGCCCCATATGCTTTATCAGAGAACCAAGATAGTACCTTGGATGAAGTCTCAATAAATATGTTTTTTTTCTTTTTTGGACGAAGGAATGAATAAACAAATGATTAGTGAAAGCCATGGGAAATGTGTAGAAAAAAGAAATAGGAGAAACAGGTTCTGAATGGGCTGGAGAAAATGCCTTGAGATTCTCTTTTATGTTGCCTCACAGTCAAATCACTAACGATTATTCCCAACGTGAAACTTCACATTAAATGCCTGCATAATTTAGATCATCAGAGGCACAGGTAAAACAAACCTAGCAAGAAAGTCTTTAAGGAAAATATCCAAAGATATTACATACTGATTCCATTTACTGGTGATAGCTATAAACCCTTATGTCAAGTAAAAGGGAAAAGTGAGTAACTATTGATCTGGCATAGAATGAATAAGCCCAAAGTTTCACATTCCAATTCAGCTTCCTTTCCTATTTTCAACTTCTACAGGCCATCAAAGGAAACAAAGATGGAAGGCATGTTCCAGGCTCTGGGGAGAAAGTGTGGCTATCTGATCTAAAAAAAAGAAAAAAAAATTGCAAGCACCTGTTGAATAATGGGGTATGATATTTAGCTTCCATTAAAATAATCTAAAATTTACTCAAATTTAGAAGTAGCAAATAAATTTATGGATTTTTAAAAGAAAATTAAAGAAACAGATTTTGCTTTCATGAGTAAGGCACAGTATTAGACCTACTTAGAGAAGATTCAGAAATATGGTCCCATCCTTATGAAGTTTACAGTCCAGAAGTTTAACTATTATTAATCAATCAATCATAAAATTAAAAATTTGGTAGATAAAGAAAAAAGAAGAAAGAAGAAACATTCTGGTTAGCATTTAAGTGAGGGACATATTATAATGTTGAGAATCGGGAAAGAATTCCTCAAAGAAATGACATAGGAGCTTAATTTTGAAGAATTTATCTATAGGTTCTCTAAAGTTATCCTTTACAATTTCTATAGATTTCTGAATGAATAATAGATGATTTAAGGTTGTAGAGTTACACATTGATTTTTTATTTAACCTCTGCTTTAGAATGCACCTCTTTCACTCTAACAGAAAATAAATCAATTGTTGAAAAACATATTTCATACTAAATATGTATATTTTCATTAGGTATTTTACTAATTACCTAATCGGGATGCTTGTATTTTTGCAATGTTATTTATGAACAAGTGCAGAGTAATCGTACTGGCATTTAAACTAAATAATTTTGCTGAAATGTTCTGATGTATTAAGAGGAGGTTTAAGGTGCCATATAACTACATGTGTAAGTACACCCTTATTGCTGACCTTACAATGCACTTAGTATCTTATACTTCACTAATGCTGTCTCGTCTCTACCACCACAAGCAATTTATTCTGCCTCATGTTCCTCAAGTGCTCATAAATCAGCATTAGATCCTTTTTACTGAGTTGCTGATTTTAAGCCAGCACAGTAAGAAAGAGCATTTGGATTCAAAGTATAATATTGGCACACATATTGATTTTAATTAGTCTAATTAGTTCATTACACTAAAAATCACACAGATCATTTATTACATCAAACCTAATGGCATATGATCAAGGATTTAATATGATAATGAAGTAGATCAATTATCACTCATAAAGGAAGTCATTAACAAGTGTAAACATTGTCAAGCTGAATACCATTACAAATTATAAAGTCATAGCTAAGAGAATTTGCATATGCACATTAATATTATTTTATAGTCAATCTTCCTCTCCAAAAATGAATACATCTTTGCTTTTAAATCCACTTTCACGCTACGCACAAGCTGGTTAACATAGGTTGGAGATTTAAATACTTCAGACTCTGGAGAATTCCAATGGCAAAAATGTTGCAAAAAATTACTATCATTGGCTGAAAGTCAAGTTCATTTGAATTTCTCTTCTTTCTTCAACTTGAAAACTAAGAATTTGTTCACTTTGGCAGTTAAATGGTCCTGGCTTGTATAACAAACAGACAACCAATGACAGTTCTTGAGATATTTGTGATACTTGAGATATCATGTAGGTTAATTGATGTAATTTTTTTTATCTTTAATTAAATAATAATAGCAATATATAATTACATTAAGCAAGAACCAAGATATCTGCAAAAAAATTTCAGATTACAGCACTACATACTCATTTATTAATGCTTTTTGCAGCTTTAACATTACCAAGACATCTTAAATAAAAGCAGCCAACTGTGCACCCTGATCCTAACCCAATGCATTGCCATCTGTCATTATTATTGCTATCATTACCCTTTGCTTAGGGTCCCTTCACTCTGTTTTAAATCCACTTGACAGTAGTGCACATTCAAGCCATTCAGAATTTATTTTTCTGGTGAGAACTTGTAAGGTAGTGTATAAAATATTTCCTTGATATCCAGATATAATATGATCTAATTGTCATTCTTCTAATGTTAAACTTCTCCCTAAAAATGCAGTTTACAGAATTCTATACCTCTTCAGAGAGTTCCCAGACAAAATATGACACCTTGTTGACAATGATAGATATAAAATCTAAATTTGCATTATGTTACTGGGTGGTAAACTAAAGTAGCTAATAAATAAAATGAAATAAAGTAAAAGATCTACCGGAAATACTACCTTATTCTGTTGTCAAAACAGCAAATCTGGAAGCCACCCTCGATGAAGTCATCACCTGTACTCCCACTTCATTTTGTCTACCTCACAGGCTTCCTGTGAAGACTAAGTGAACAAACACCTATAAAGAACTTGTGTCTGGCATGCACTAGTCACTCCGATGCTAGCTATTATTATCATTATGAGGCAATAATAATATTGTAGGTCCAGATGTCTGGCATTTTCCGGTCAAGCAGCTTCCCAGAGTAGATCCTAGTGTAATGAGTGTACATTGCTCACCTTGTGCTTTGCTTTCTGCACCCAGTAAGGAGTATACCTCAACGGTACAACTTCGTAATGATATTCTCTTACCAGACACTCTCACTTTAATGCATCCTCCTTATTGCCATTATCTTCTAAAAACTCAACTGATTGTGTCTTTTCACCAGTTCCTCTTTGTAAGGAGAATAAAGTCAAGTTCACACTCCTTATCATGCCAAGTCTCAATACTCCCACATCCCACCTCCCTACTCAAGATATGTGTGCTGCAGCTGCAAGGTGTTATTGTTTCCTAACAGCCATTGTTCCTGTAAGGCTCTGGGTGGGCCACATCCCTGGTTTGTTTCCTCATGGCTTCTCCTTCTCCTCTCTAATAAATCCCTAATGTGTCTTCACTGTTTGTTTTCTCTAAATGAATGACATTCTTCATTACGAGCTACATAACTTCGGGCAAGTTATTTATTCTCTCTAAACTTTAACTTCTATGAGTTGGATTAATAAAGAGATTATGAGATTATGTACATAATGTATTTAAAATCCTGCACATAATAGGTGCTCAATTAATTGTAATTATTATTGTAGTTGTTGTTAACACTGGTATTATTCCATTTAAAAAAATGGAAGTCTGAAATTATCATCCAAAATACAATGGATTATACTCTAGGATCAAAGCATTTGAGTCGCTGGGTAATAGGTCCCCAAGTCCTGAACAATGTGTTAACAGGACACTACTAGTGAGCAACATGGGGGCAGTAGCTTAAAACTCTGTAGCTGAAAGACATACAGATAACTTTGAGAGAAGGAGCTTAACCAATAATAGAGGCAACTCTTGTAGGGGAGGGGGGACAGTTCTAGAGGCCCCAACAGTGTTATCAACGAAGTTATCCTGCAAAAACACATGCGCAAAAAATGTTTATAGGAAACCATTAAATACTTCAAAATCCTATTATCTTATGAGCTAAGACTACCATAACAGGTCACTGGTTTATGAAGCATAAGCAATGCACCTATAGCTTAGTCTACTCTGCAAAAGTAAGGAGGAAAAGAACACCTCCACCTCCTTTTGTGATCTGTCAAATCAGTGCTGTTCTTTCTCTGTCAAGATCACGAGCTTTGGTGAATTAGTCATGGGGCTCTTTGTTTTTAATTCAAATAAGCTGATTGTTTGCTTTTGAAGCGGAGTGTACAGACCTGTTGGCAAGGAGAGAGGAAGCCCCCAAGGAATACACTGAAGACTACCATAGAACCCCAGCCAAAAGCAGTGCACGAACTGCTCACCAGATTCCATTGCATGCACACACACACCGCCTTAATTAATCCATCATTAACATCATAGCACAGCGCTGAGCCTACCACACCTGGTTTGACAGCTGGATTGAAAGCTCCGTTGACAGCTGGTGCTTATGCACTTGCTTGAAGTGCGGGGGCTGATAATGGGCTTGCCTAGGGAGCTAGAGCCCTGCCGAGAGGTTATATGTTTGATGAAGGTAATAGCAGTTAATGAGAATATTTTTTGCTAGAGTTTGGGGACTGGTGTAACAACATTACAATAAAATCTACGTATTTGGCAATTCAATACCTAACTCTGCTGAACATTGTAAAGTCATGTAAACATTTGAAAGAAAATGCCCCATGTGTTAAGAAATAAGCTCCCACAGAGCAGTATTTTTAACATTAAATGGCAAAATAGAACCAGTGCAGGTCCTCATGACCTGGTGAGGGGTGGGTGGGTGAATCGGTTAAATTTCCCATACATCAAAGCAGTTCTCTTTTTTTTTATCTTTTAAATCCCCAAATTTATTGTTTCTTTCTGATTATGTAAACAATATATGTTCATTGCTAAAAATGTGAAAAAAAGAAGTACAAAGAAGAAATTACAAGTCACCTATATTCCTACCACTGGCAATGACTACAATTTGCATTTTTTATTAAAAAGATATTTATTTATTTATTTATTTATTTATTTATTTATTTGGGAGCGAGAGAGTGAGCAGGAGGCAGAGGGAGAGAGAATCTGAAACAGACTCCACGCTGAGTGCAGAGCCTGGTGCGGGGCTCAATCCTACAACCATGAGATCATGACCTGAGCTGAAACCAAGAGTTAGATACTTAACCAACTGAGCTACCCAGGCACCCCTACAATTTGCATTTTGATCTCTGAGACTGATGACCAGAGACTGGACAAGACATCAAAAGCAGTTCTCTTCTAATCCTTGGCCACACCCTTTATGCTCACCACTGAGCTATTGAAGGATAGAGTATGAGTTTAACCCCCAGTACTTGTCTTTTCCCAACTCAGTGGTCAGCATTTATGTTTGAGAGCCTTATTCAGGTATTTAGAGCCCATGACTACTGAAGATGATGATGCGGCTTGGTGTGAGCTAGTGCTTATTAAGTTCAAAGCACTTCCTTTTACTTGCTAATATAATACAATACAAAATGGTTGGGTTAGTTTTATCTCCAGGATCATCAGGCTGAGAATGTGATTTTTCTCTAAGTGTCCTGTTCTTGCCCCAGTTTTGCTCCGCAGCAGGAGCAGCAAGATCGTTAATAGCTTCACAAGGCCTGTGGAATTAAGGCTAACCCTTCAATGCAGTCAGATCCTTCCCCACATGGCTTCCACGGATCTATCCAACCTGCCCCACAGACTCTAAGTGGGCCACACTGAACTTTTTAAGTGTTCTCTCAGAACACACTTCATTTGTTTTGTTTTGTTTTGTTTTGTTTGTCTCTGTACCTTTGTTCACATTGTCCTGATTCCTCTTCCACGGCTCAGGTCAAATGTGACCTCCTGATCACCTTTGCTTCCTCCAGGCTACATAAAAGAAAACAAGTGGCTAGAGCCACTATTGTGAGTTTTTTAAAAACAAGGCACTCTGTCATATTTATTGCCAAACACGGTCAGTCAATATATTTTGTCAATAAGTTAATTAATAACAGGTCTCAACTTCTACTATAATGTTGCTTTCTCTCCTCCCCACCCCTACCCTGCACCTGCTGCATTATTCTACAAGCTGTGAATCAGAAGAAATCTAAAGGGTAGACAGAAAAAAGCCAAATCTATCCCTTGAATTATATGTAGTAATGTCCCTTTATTAATAGCAGCTACCAGGTTTAAGTCTTTATTAAGCATATTCATATATTTTTAATTTATGACTCAAGAGTCCACTAATTAGATATTATCACTCCTGTTTTATAAGTGAGAAAAACATGACTCAGAAAGTAAGTTAAGTAACTTTTTTTAGGGTTACAATGATTAAAAAATGATAGAAGATTTTACAGAGCTAACATATTTTGAACAGACAGCATGTTTTAGAAACTGTTCTGGCTCTTCCCCATAGTAAGTCACTTAATCTCCCCAACTACCCTATGAGGTAGGTACTAATATAAACTTTACCAATGAAGAAGCTGAAGAGAAGGGTGGGTAAATACTGCATGCAAGAGGGTAATGGTAGGACTTAGGTTTAAACTCAAGCAGTTCAGGCTCAAACCTTACCTACTATGCTATAGTGATCCCAGCATCTCTGACATCAAGCTCCAACTTTTTAAAATTCTATGTGAATTGCCCCAGATGGAGCACTCACACGACTGTGTTTTATAATATGTGTGTGTGACCACATGCTTTACTCTTTGAGTACATGGACCATAGCTTTCTTATCACTGTGTATCACACAGCATCTAATACTAAGTTTTTAAAACATAGGTTCTCATTAAAGAGTTGAGGCATTGCACTTATGTCTGCTTAAATTCAACAGAAAGCCATCGAGAGAAAATTCACCATGAGTATTTCATGTTTCTGCACTTCTTTAAGAAACACTGACTATTACTTATTATAGACACTCTTCTTGTAAGTGTTTGTGTAGCAAAAAGCCCTGAAAGACAAAGATAGTATCTTTCTCTGGAGGAAAGTGCCAGTGTGCTTTCTGGGAAAACAAAAGTTCAATTATAATTGATTAGTCACTATAGCTAGTTAATGTTTTAGCCATATCATGATATATCTTGAAGGCTACGATTCGGTTGATAAATGTTTGTCTGAATTCCCTGTTTTGTTTCTTCAAACAGAGAAAATTCTGGCTTTCTTCTTTCTTGCTCATAGGAACAGTGACATAATATTAAAAGACTTAGGTTAATAACAAATCAGTAGTAGAACCATGCCTCTTCATTTATTCGTTCATTCATTCATTCATTTAACTGAATGAATAGAGTACCAGGTACTGTACCAGGTGCTAGGACTCTGAAGATGAGTAAGACTTCTTTTAGGAGAGAAGTCATTATGGATGTCTTCAGCCAAGCCTTCTAAATTTTATGAAAGTTAAATTCTTTATCTATAAAAGTATTTAGTTATAGTTTATAGTCTTCCCACCTTTAAAATCATACAACTTTTTTAAAAAGAGGATAGAAATTTACTGAATATCCTACAAGGGAGCAGCAGGTGGGACAGCAGAGGAGAGACTTTCTGCCTAAATCATACAATTTGGGGGGGGGAGGGGGAGAGGGAGGGGGAGCGAGAGAATCTTAAGCAGGCTTTATGCCCAGAGTAGAGCCCAAGTGGGCTCAATCTCACAACCCTGAGATCGTGACCTGAGCCGAAATGAAGAGTCAAACACTTAACTGACTGAGCCACCCAAGCACCCCAATCCTGCAATTTTTTAATAAAAATGTGAAAGATTACATTTGAACAACGGACCCAAAACCATGTAGCACAACTGTAGATACCCCCAAATTAGGAGTGTTTAAATATACCCACATTTTTCAAATAAAAATCCATTATACGTTACTTCAAGGACATGCAGACCGTGAATAGATATCTTGTGTGATGGTGTTAGGAGGAATTATTTTTCCCCACTTTCTCAAGTTTTTTCAGAAGATAGAGCTATTTTACTTCCTTTCTAACAGAGCAGGGGCTACTTGACTAATTAGTGGATTTAGAAGGAACAGACTTGCCTGATTCTGTCCCTTCTACGTTTTTCCCTTTCTGAGAACCTGTCCTCAGGAAGCTCTCATATCTGTTTCTTCATTGTAGTAGGTCTAAAATGGCACAATTTACCCCTAGGGGACTTGTAATGGAACCAGAGAGGCCAAAGGTTCTGGGTGACTACATGCAAATGGGGAAATGTTAGGAAACCTAATTGACTGCAGATTTAAACCATATTCTTTTTTTAAGATTTTATTTATTTATTTGACAGAGAGAGACACAGCGAGAGAGGGAACACAAGCAGGGGGAGTGGGAGAGGGAGAAGCAGGCTTCTTGCCTAGCAGGGAGCCTGATGCGGGGCTCGATCCCAGGACTCTGGGATCACGACCTGAGCTGAAGGCAGATGCTTAATGACTGAGCCACCCAGGCACCCCAGATTTAAGCCATATTCGCCCAACAACTTTTGAATAATAAAGTTGACATACTTATCTTCATCTATATGATTCTTATGTCTTATTTTTCAATTGCATGACAACTTATTCAAAAGTAAAGGGTGAGTTTTATCAGCCTCAAACCCCAACAGAAATGTTTTTGAAAAGTGTACATAATTTTGTCTTATACTGTGAAAAAAAAAATGAGGGTTCAGAAACAACTGTTACCAATTGTCTAAGTGGAACGTCTCTACTGCAAATTTACCAGAAAGGCATTTATTGCATTTTATCTTAATGCTCGTATTTCCATAACTATTGTTTTATTATTGCTTACCTGTAGTAAAAAGCATATTTTAGATAAAAGTACTGAACTTAAGCCCTCAAGGGCATGACAGACAAATGCTGAATGAGAAAAGGTGACTGTGAATTAATAATTCAAACAACTAATGAATGATGAGTAATTTATGAGATTGCATATTTCCGGAAGATGAGAACCCACCTGTTTAAGAAGGTCTCATATTCTACACATCACTCAGTACAGAATACTGTATGCAAAATGATAAGTGTTCAATAAATGTTTGCTGAATATGCATTGAAGGAGGTAAAATACTGCGTAAACTCATTCTGTCATTGTTTTCCCCAATGAGTCACTTTTTTTTAATTATGTTATGTTAATCACCATACATTACATCATTAGTAGTGTTCCATGATTCATTGTTTGTGTATAATGAGTCACTTTTTAATGGAACTTACTGTAAGTTTTGCACTACATGTCCTCAAATCTATAAATTCTCAATTTAATTTTTAAAAATATACGTTAGAAGAACACAAATGTGTACCTATGAATTCATTAAGGATAACAAGCTACAATTTGGTAATACTACTGTAATGGGCACAACAAAAATAAAAATAGATTAAATTGCATAGTATTTCACTGTTAAAAACATCGTATTTAAATCAGCTGTGAAATGTCTATTTCACAGATGAAAAAACTGAGGTTCAGAGAGATTAAATGTGCACTAGAATCTGGCAAGTTGATTCTTAAGTCTAGTTCATCTGATGTCAAATTCTCATTATTCAACACTGTGACTGCCTAGAAATAGGTTTGTAATTAAGAAACTTCTATAACTGCAAATTATCTATCAGTTGCCTGTCATCTCTTAGATTTTGCACTTGTTGAATTTTTATGCTAGAGTGGGAGAACAAGGGTCACTGAAGGTGACGTCTGCTGTTCAGTGCAAATTAAAAGGACCAGGAAGAATCCTGCTGACAAAAAGTCAATAAGAATAAAATGGGGCCAATTCAGAAAAATAAAAGAATCATTTTCAACAATGTTTTAAAAAAATAATAAACCACCCTTCAGGATGTTGTTTGATCTTAGAACTAAAGTTCTCAATTGTGGACACTATTTTTAGAATGCAATTAACATGTTGTCAGAATGTTTAGATTATGCCCATGAGTTCATTGTATACAGAGAACAGACAAGAGAAATTTGGATCTTTCTTTTTTCCTTCAACAAAAAACATAGATCATCTATTTGATTAAAAGTTTTAGAAAGAAAAAAACATTAGCAAATAAACAGAACACATCCTGAATCATTTAAAACAATGCCTCACCTATTTTACCACCTGAGTGGTTTCCATCAGTACAATAACATCTCATTTCCTGGACACTTAAGTATATGATAAATTAATTAAGAATATTCATTGCAATCTATGCCTAAATTACATACTATTCTCAATGTTTTGATACATTTATTCTATATTTTTTAAAGTTGAAATTTTAATGAAAATTTTCATACACAGAAACAAATTAATGTAATTCTATCCAATAAGAAAAGAAAACAGTTACACAAGGTTGGGCAAGATGAATTGATCTTTTCTTTGCAGGGAGGAATTTACCATCTATCACAGATATATTTACCTACAATTGGATAGTCTTTTTGCAATTTACATTTCTTTCCCCTTTCCTTTATTTATTCATATCAAACCAGCACTTACTGAACATCTACTAGTGAATAGTAATGAATAAAAGGGAAGAGGCAACGTAGAAAAAGAAGAGATGGTTTGAGACCCTCAAAAATCTAACATGCTAGAGGAGGGAGAAAGACATAAGTAAATGATGGATATTAGAAAAGCAGCCTTACTAATATTATTTTAAAACTTGAGAAAGTACCTGACTGCTCACGAAAACCACCAAGAAAGTGACATTTGAACTACGTCTTTATGACTAGGCATGACTTGACCAGACAGGGAATAGGGATAGATAAATCACAGTCAGAGAAAGACCACATATAAGGCACCAGGCAAGTTTAGGGAAGGAGAAGTAAATCAATGTTGCCATAGGTATATATTGTGTGAAGTCCAAGTTATGGAGAGTGAAAGTAGGTAAAGATGGAAAAGGACATCTATACATAGAGCCTCATATTGATTGCATACTCTATCAAGCTGAAAATCACTGGAAGTTTTTGGAGTGAAGAAACTGTAGAATGAAACTGGGTGGGTGGAGATTATAGCAAAGACCGGTTGGGAAGTTATCTGTTCCTATAAGATGAGAGAGGATGTTGACCCAAATTAACATAATGGCCTCGAGGTGGAGACAGACTTTGAGACAAATTTAAAAGGAGAACAGAGTTGGGGTGTGGTGGATAAGGTAATGGAGGAATAGAAAGGGATCTGAGATAATGCCAAGCTTTTGAATTTACATGATTATGTGGTACCATTATCAACATTAGCAAATATAGACCGCCAAAGAACAGTGTTAAACTGGTAATTAGTTTCATTTGAAGTATATTAAGTTTCAGATGCCCTTGGAATATGCAGAAAGATATATGAAGAAGGCAGATAGGAATATGGGAGAGTTGAGCTAGAACTATGTACCTCCAGGGCATCTTATGTGAGTGGAATTGATGGTAGTCTCTGAAGTCACAGAGAGCAAGTGGCCAGAAGGATGATTACTTAATCAAGCAGCACCTCAATTTTTAAGGCATGTATGGAAGAAGAGCCAGTGAGAAAAACAGAAGGAACCTCAGAAGGAAGCAGAAACCAAGGAAGGAGAGAAGTTCAAACAAGTAACGATCAAGAGTGTCCAATGTTGCAAAACAGTAAGAGGAAAAGAACTGAAGAACATCCATTTAATTTCCATTCCAAAAAAATGCCATTGATGGAAATTTGGGAGTAGGAGGAAAAAAAAACTTGCTTAAAATTAAAATAGGCCAGAAATAATGAAACAGAATAGGTAATTAACATATATTTTTACCCTATTAAAATATTCAGAACTGCCAAAAGAAGTATTTTATCTTAATGTATTCTTAAGCAGAGCAAGGTTTTCTGAGTCACAAAAGATTCTACTGTAAGTGAAATCTTCTGTCATCATTTAAGCATATAGATCCCAAAGTGGTCCTGAAAATATAGATAGGCCATAGAACATCTTTTGAAATACAAAAAGAAACTCTTCCAACATTTTTGTTTTTTTTACATTCATTGACTTTTAAGCACAGTTCCTGATGAGGGAAATAAATAAGATCCATATTTTTATTTTCCACTTTTGTGTTGACACCCCGAGCTGTTTTCTCCCAAGTCCCGACATGATATTTTTATGCCATTTCCTAATAGAAGTGATATTGCTTATCCTAAAATCAATTTTAAAAACTTTTTTTCCAGGGGCGCCTGGGTGGCTCAGATAGTTAAGCGTCTGCCTTCAGCTCAGGTCCTGATCCCAGGGTCCTGGGATCGAGCCCCGCAATGGGGCCCCTGCTCGGCGGGCAGCCTGCTTCTCCCTCACCCTCTACTGTTCCCCCAGCTTGTGCTCTCTTGTTCTCTCTGTCAAGTAAATAAATAAAATCTTAAAAAAAAGGACTTTCTTTCTAAAAAAAGAAACTTTTTTCCAAATCAACAGGAATATGTAATTTCTTCCTAATGGCATAAAAAATATTAGTAATAATATAAACTTACATTTTATATGGTATCACAATTTATAAAATTTTCATGAGCCATCTCATCTGATATCCTCAATAACTTATGAAAGTAAATACAGCAGATACATTTATCTTGCAGGTAATAAGTCTGACTTTAATGTTTATGTTACTTGTCAAAAATCACATAGCTGAGAAGAACCTGGACTTTTTCTCTATGACACTGCCTCATAGTTATCTTTAGCCCAGAAAATAAAACTCTACAGCAAATGATAACTTTTGGATTTTTATTATAAAATACTCTTAATTTTATATTTTCAAAGAGCAAACACACTGGCTGTTCTTCTTTTTAATTGTTAATATATTAAACTATGCTAATAGATGTTAGGTATATGAAAAGTGTAAAACTTCTTTACATAAGCAAATTTATTTTATTGTGAAAAACACAGGGCAATGAATTAAGACTTTGGACTCAGAGCCACACTAGGCTTAGATCCTAGCTGTGCTATTTATTAACTGTATAATTTTGGTCATGTCCCTTAATCCCTATATGCCTCAGTGTTCTCATTTGTGAAATACATATGATAACAATAAGAACAGTACCTACTTCATAAGTTTGTTGTGTGAGTTATTACATCTAAAACACTATGTGATGTTAGCTATTGCTGTCATGTTCTATAAGGTAGTCACACCTTTCTTAATGAAGCAAAGGGAATTAACAGAAAGAACATTTGTTTTGCCTTGTGGCAATTTTAGACTCTAACATGACTCTACACACCGATTGAGCAGACCTAAGGAAACAGAACTATTAGGAAAACAATTTTTTACCATCAGAGTCACCATATTCAAACGGATTTGAAAGTAATGGTGGTGGATGATGAGGAGATATCAACCTAAATCCCCAATTTTTGCTAGCTTCTGTTCTTACAAATTCTATGCATGTTTAAAGGCAAACATAATTTTACATGAGCAAAGAATATAAATAAACGTTGTGCAGAAGAATAAAAAGAAAAGAATATAAACAACTATCGAAATAATGTTGAGCCATGCTTTGGTGACCATGGGAACCCAGGCAGGCCTTGCAAGGGTCTTGTTGGAAGGATCCCAAGGACCTTTCTATTTAGTGTTGCTTTTAATATAATTCTGCTGCCAACAGTGCCAGCCACCACTCCTTTCAATAGTGCAAATCCTTGGGAAATCTCTGAGCCAGTTTTCACTAGATGCCCACCTTGGGCAACTAAGCTACACAGTAGAGGCAAGGTGGTGTAGACATTTTCAGGATGCTAAAAACTCCCCTATGGGCAGTTGACGAATGCTCACTACCAAATGAAGAGAGGCAGAATGGACAGGGCTAGACAGACAACTCTCCCAAAAAATTCACTATAATTTGTTATACAGAAATATTTGAGTCCATCTACCTCCTTCCATAGAGTAGATAAATAACATAAAATTACTTGGTCAAAGAATGTTATTGTTGAAATCTTTTCCAAGTATTGCCAATTTGCTTTACAGAAAACCTGTTCTATTACCACCTCTCCCCTACCCCAACACTGGCTGAGGTTGTCTCTTTCATCACACCCTTGCCAACATTAAATGTTATAATTTAGGAAAAGAAGCAATTGCAACTTGACAGGTTCAAAAACAATAGCCATTATTTTAACTTTAATTTTGTGAATGTGAGATACTCCACAATTTTCCAATACATTCTTCTACTACCTTTCTCCCTCCCTCCTTGGCCTTAGGCAAACTCAAGTTGGTTTCTCAGACTTGCAGACAAAATTTCAAAAACGAAGCTAAAAATGTAAAGACATCAATCTCAGTGTTATTTTAAACAGGGAAAACTTGGAAACAGTAAGTCTGCATCAATAGGAAAATGGCTAAACATGTTTTGTTAAACGCATACAAAGAAATGATATATTTAAAAAAATACATTTTCAGGGGTGGCTGGGTGGCTCAGTCGGTTAAGCATCCGACTCTTGATTTTAGCTCAGGTCATGATGTCAGAGTCCTGGGGTGGAGCCCCACATCAGGCTCTACACTCAGTGGGGAGTCTGCTTGTCCCTTTTCCTCTCCCTCTGCCCATTCCCCTGCTCATACTCTCTCTCTCTCTCTCTCAAATAAATAAGTAAAATCTTTTTAAAAAATGCATTTCCAAATAGTATTTAATGATATGAAATATGCTTATAGTGCAATACTAGTTGCAAATAATTTATTTCAAAAGACTTTCTATGCATCACCATATAAAATGTATGAAACAAATAGAAAAAACTGAGAAGGTAATTGATTAAAATGCTAACAATATTTCTTTCTACATAGTGAGATAAGTGACTGTTTATTTTCTTCTTTTTACTTGTCTTTCATATTTTCTAAGCATGTATTATGGATATATTCCACCAAGAACCCAAAGCTTGCCTGATTCCCAGGTCGCCGGAGCTTAACTGAGGTTCAACATTGTTTCATTAGTTGTTTACATTCTTTTGTTTTTATTCTTCTGCCCGATGTTTATGGATGACCTTTGCTCATTTAAAAACAATGTATCTTCCTTCAGGGGTGCCTGGGTGGCTCAGTCAGTTAAGCCTTGGACTCGATTTCAGCTCAGGTCATGATCTCAGGGTCATGAGATTGAGCGGCAGGTTGGGCTCTACTCAGCCTGGAGTCCACTTGGAATTCTCTCGCTCCCTCTCCTTCTGCCCTGCCACCCCCACCCTGCCCCCTGCTCACTCTCTCTCTCTCTTGCTCTCTCTCTCTCTCTCTCTCTAAAATAAATAAATCTTTAAAAAGCATGCATCTGCCTTCAAAACACATGTATTTAATTTGTTAGAACAGAAGCAGACAAATAATTTGAGATTTAGGTTTATATCTCCAAGCCATCCACAGCCACGTACTTTCAAATCCTTTTGCATATGGTCATTGCAATGGTTGAAACTTGTTATCCTGATTCTTTCATTTCCTTACGTCTTCTCCATAGATATTTAGAGTTCTGTTGGAATAAAAAAGCTAAAAAAAGAAGTGTTCTTTTTATTAATTCCTTTTGTTTCATTAAGAAAGGTGTGACTACATTATAGAAAATAACAGCAACAGCTAATGCCTACACCGTGCTTTTCATGTAGTAACTCAGACAACAAACTTTTGAAGAATCTACTATTCTTATCATTATCATATCCATTCACAAATGAGAACACTGAGGCACAGAGGGATTAAGGGACATGACTAAAGTCACACAGTTAATAAGTAGCACAGCTAGGATTTGAGCCTAGTCAGTGTGGCTCCAGAGTCCAAATATAGCACCCTAATATGTAACTGTCTCTCCACTCACGACTCTAAACTGTTGCCTCCCTCAGCCAAAGCCAAAGGGCTGCTAGAATCCTTATGGGCACTGATGCAGCACATGGAGAGTTCCAGATGCAGTTCTTCGTGCAGAGATCTGGACAAGCGCAGGACAGGCAGTGCTAAAATTTGGAAGGCAATTCTGGGAGTAACAGATCCTGGAGACAGTGTTCCAGTGGATGCCTGGAACAAGGTGACAGAGGCACCGTGCTAAGTAACCCACACCATAAAAGTTGATTGAGAACTGAATGAACGTACTGACATTTCCTTTCCTCTGAGACTGGGAGACAAAGGGTGCCTTGGCAGGAGACAGACGGACAAACTAATGTTACCAACAATACAGACATATCCACCACATGTGGTATACTGTAACGGCTAGACCTATTTTAAAATACCATGTATTAATAGCAAATTCGAGGTATAGTAAGGCCAACAGAGCAAGAAATTATTGCTACTTGAAGATAGATTATTAATTACAGGTCCCAAAAGGAAAAGGCATACCCTGAGGAGTTCCCAAGAGGAGGAGATCACGCAAGGAAGCACTGGGGTCAGGAGGCAGAGAGAGAGGGGATACTGTGGGTAAGCACCTTTATTATAGTTTCCTTGGGAAGGAATGGATGAGGCAGGGTAAGCAGGCTTAAGACTGGATAATTTGAATGATTTCAGTGGGCTCTGGGGCACAGGGGCTCTCCCTAGTTGTCAGGTACCGGGGTTTGGTGTGGTTTAAGACATGTGTATAGTGGTACAAGTATGAGAGCCTAATAAAGAAGTAGAACGCTGGACTGGTTGGTTTGTATTGGAAAAGCAAGCCTGGGAGTGGGACTCCTCCCAAGTAGGAGGGGTGACAAGACAGGCAGGAGGCCAAGGAACAGTGACTCAGGCATATTATTGGGTTGTCCAGAGCAGGCATGTCTGGCACATGCACTTAGGGCAGATGTTAAAACATCAAGTTTACAGAAGCTAGAAGCATGGTTAATACAACTTGAGCTTTGGTAAGCCAAAAAATAAAAATAGCAATTCATCTAAGGGGCACCAACAATGAAGAGAGGAAAAACAATCAGAAAAAACATCCAGTGAAACAGATGATGGAGTATTTAATGAAAATATGAATAAAAGTAATGAAATCATTTAAATTAACTCAACAAATAACTTGAAAAAAATGATCATTTATGAGTTCTCCTCCACGTGATAAACTTCCCAATGCTCAGAGAAAAATTATAAAAGGATAAAAATCATGAGAGAAAAGGTAAGAGATTTGAAAGATCCCGGAAGCCTGTAATATAAGTGACTGACATTAAGCTTTTTGACTGTAGAGGCATCCATTTCAAAGACATCCATGTTGGATAAACATATCACCAACTGTATGACAGAGCTAATAGCTACACAATTATATAAGAAGCCAGGCCTGGGCACCTGGGTGGCTCAGCTGGTTAAGTGACTGACTTAGTACCAGGTCATGATCCTGGGGTCCTGGGATCGAGTCCCACATCAGGCTCCTCCTACTCTGCGGAGAGCCTGCTTCTCCCTCTCCCTCCGCTCCCCCATCCTGCCTGTGTTCTTTCTCTCTCTCTCTCATAAATAAAAATAAATAAATAAATAAATAAATAAATAAATAAATAAATAAATAAAATCTTAAAAAAAAAAAAAAAAAAAAGAAGCCAGGCCTCCCTTTTCCATGAAGTTCCCCTCTTAGGAAGCCCTGGGTGACCCAGATAACTGACTCCTTGGGTGAGCCTCTTTTCCCTTGCCCTAATTCCCATTATTATATTTTAAATTCATCAGTATAGAGTGAGACTTTAAATCCCTAGGCACCCCACCTATCCAATAAAGGCACAGCTCAAGTGTCCACACCCTCTCGCTCTACCTGAAACCCCCCTGTGTAGCCCTTGAGTGTGCTGTATATCCTCCAGAACCTGTGACTAATAAGTCTTTTTTTCTCTTTCTCTCTTTTTTTTTTTTTTCAAAATTCCCTTGTGTTTGTTGCTGAGGTGCCTCCTGCAATCATAGTAAGAAGCACAAGGGCAGCCCAGCCACACTGACTCAGGGCTCACCACAAGTTGTAGGGACCCAGATGAGTGCCCTAGGCAATCCTAGACCTACACAAAACAAACCCATACACTAGAACAACAGGAATTCAGAGAGAAAAAAGAAGAAAAGATAATGAGAAAA
The DNA here is from genome assembly GCF_003265705.2 of Callorhinus ursinus. Lineage (NCBI taxonomy): Eukaryota > Metazoa > Chordata > Mammalia > Carnivora > Otariidae > Callorhinus > Callorhinus ursinus. The sequence goes on along the minus strand of NW_027397067.1, from coordinate 26,976,840 downwards.
AAAGACAGACAGATAATGAAAAACTTAAAATAGTTTCTGAAGACAGTTTTCCTGAGATGAAGAATGTCCTTGAGTCTTCAGATTGATGGGCTCGCAAACTTCTAGATTGTATTAAGGAGGACAGGTAATCTCCCAGGCATATAGTAGACAATAGTCGCAAACTCTAAGGATAAAGAGAGAATCATACAAGCTGCCAAGAAGAAAATCAAGATGCATATGACATATATATATAATTATTTCTATATTATTCTATATTATTTATATATTATATATTTATTATTTATAATAATAAATAATTATTTATATATTATTTATATAAGTATTCAGGGAGAAGGCTATGTGAAGAGGAAGGCAGACACTGGAGTGAGGCATCTACAAGTCAAGGAATGCCAAAGATTGCCGGCAACCTCCAGAAGGTAGCCCTAAGGAATGGAATAGATTCTCCCTCGCAACCGCAACTCTGTTGACATCTTGATTTCAGGCTTTTAGCCCCCAGAACTGTGGGTTAATAAATTTCTGTTGTTTAAGCAATCCAGTTTGTGACACTTTGTTACAGCAGCTCTGGCAAACTAATACAGCAGAACCAACTCTGTGGACAAACAAGTTGGTATCTTTTTTCCAGATATCAGCAGAAAAACATGTTTCTGATTACATATAAAAACGGAGAAAGGAAAAAATTAAGATCTATGAAATGTGAAGAAACAAAAGAAAGGAAAAAGGAACAAAAGTAAGTAAAAAAAAGGCAACTTGATCAAGAAGAAATAAGGAAAATGGAACACAAATGTATATAAAATCAAGCATATCATTCACTTTACTAAGTGTGAAGAAAATGAACTTTCATGAAAGATATTCTATTTAACTTTTAAAAAAAAAAGCTGTATTTTATCTGTAAGAAACACATTGTAATAGACATTAAAAGTATTCAGCATTATTAGATTCTTCTCTTTTTGGGGGGGTGCATGGAAGACTACATTTCAGATCTCTTGCTGTTCAGTGGGTCACATAACTAGTTTCAGCCAATGGGCTGTGGGCCAAATGATTTAACAGGAAGGCAAGGGCACCAGCTTTTCTCCTCCTGCCACAGTGAATACTGGCTCCTCAAGTTGAGAGGCAGAACCACAGGATTGAAATAGCCTGGATTATTGAGTTGACAGATGGAAAGCAACTGAGTGGGAAAGTAAAATAAATAAATAAATAAATAAATAAATAAATAAATAAATAAATAAATAAAAAACTTTACTGAATATAGTGAAAGCCAAAAATATACTTTGCTTTTTTTAAGTCTCTGAAATGTCAGGATTAATTTGTTACTGGAACATAGTTGTTTTTTTTTCTATCTAGACTGATACACATAAATAAAATTCAGCAATTAAAAAAAGATTACAAATAAAAGGATGGAAAAAGTGATATCAGACAAATGCAAATAAAACAAGAATGGATATATAATAAGGCAGATTATAAGTTTAAAATCACCAAAAAGGATAAACAGTGACATTATATAATGATAAAAATCACAATTCATGAAGAAGGTGTATAAGCAGCCTTCAATACCCACACACACATCAATAGGTTGATATCATATATCAAAAATATGATAAAGATATTAAACAAAAATTACTGCAAGTACAATAAAGTGTTAATAGAGTATGAAACTTTAGTATATTTCTTTCAGAATTTGACAGATCTAATAAACAAAATGTAAGTAAAGCCCTAGAAGAACTGAATAATAATTGATTTTAATAGATACATCTCTTGAACAAAGAATATACATCCCCCTCATATGTTTAATTTGGCCACAATATAAAGCTTAACATATTTAAAAGATTACTTTTTCTTTAACTCAATAAAAGTAGAAACTAATAAAATTATAACTAAAATCATATTAAGAACTTATTAAAATGAATTCTGGGGAAAAAAACACTTAGAGCTCTTCAGAAACTCTTACTAATATCAAGAAAGCACTAGCATATGGAGTGAAAATAATGACCAATACTATAATACATTTCATCTTCAAGTTATCCTCTGCATCTAAACAGCATCTAAGATAGATGATAGCTTATTTTTCTTTCAAAATGGGAGAAAGAAGGTTGTTTCCCTACAAAGCCTTGTAATAGCCTAGCTATGAGGAAACAGAACTACACAGACAACACAAGATACTTTAGCTCAGAAAAAAATCCTAAACCAAGTTACATTCTAGGCTTGAAAGATCCTGTCCATACATCATTGTACTGTCTCCATGTAATAGGATGACTGTACATCATGGTTTGCCCAGGACAGTTGTGGTTTATGCTTGTTGTCCAGGTGTAATTATTAATAGCGCTCCCTTTCACTTTCAAAAGTGTCTCCGTTTGGACAATAAATTTTATAGTCATCCTACTATGTAGTGATACAGCCCATTGCGTAAGAGGATAGGGGTCTCTGGGCCTTTTTTATACTAAGATTTGTGAGGACACTCAGGCCATCTATGGGCCCCTTTTAACTGTTCTGAATGAAAGTACTGGAAGCAGTATTTATGACCCTGACCCAATTAAATAAGTAATGTTTATCAAGAAGACAGTAAATGCTATGTTCCACTACATAGGTTTGTACCAGACACAATTATAATAATGTATTAGGAAAAGCATATATATATATATATATATATATATATATATATATATATAAAGCATATTTTTCTGAACAAACAAAACAAAACAAAAACTCATCTACTCAAAATCAAATATGTATAAACTGGAATATAGTTCATGCCACTGTGATAAAAAGGATCAATATCAATTTGGTCACCTATGTATATTAAAAAAATTATAAGGTGAATGTGCACCATTTTTAAGTGGTACAAACTTCCAGTTATAAAATAAATAAGTCACAGGGATTAAAAAATAGCATAGGGAATATAGTCAGTAATATTATAATAACATTGTATGATGACAGATGGTAACTACACATATCATGGTGAGTGTTGTATAATGTATAGAATTGTCAAATCACTATGTTGTACCACTGAAACTAATATAACATTGTTCATTAACTATTCTCAAATAATAAAAATTAAGATTTATATGTATATATGTGTGCGTGTATATATATATATAAAAGTTATAAAAGCTATTGATAATATCTCAGATAACACGGTAACTTCTTGATTCTATTTTACCACCCCCTGCCCCCCACTGGCCATCATTTTTTGGTACACATATTGACTTCTACATTTACTTCTATGAGTAAACCCCAACTGATGGATTTGTATTATAATCATCCCTATGCTGTCAAAGTTCACTTGCTAATGTAAAATAAATACATTCATTATTATCAATACATATTTAATATAGCACGAGGTTGGGATACAACCCATATTCTTCTGTCCACATCTTTGATATAAGAAATTCTGACTTTAGCTGATTCCCGGGCTAGTCTTGAACATCTAATATTCCCATTGCTTAACATCTACTACTTCTTGCTTCCCATTTCATTTTTGCAATGATCACTACTAAGGATGCCTTAACCTGCTTATTCATTTTCAACCCCAATGCAAATATCTCTATTTATAATAAAATGAATGCAATTCTCATCCTTTTTGGTCACTTGACAGCCAATATCATTGGCACGGTATCTGACAGCCATCTGTCATTTCCACATTCTCCTTTATCAGCATTGTATTGATTGCATTGCTTTAGATACTTGTCAATTTGTATAGATAGATGATAGTTTGTCTTGATTCTCTGTCAGATCAGTGCTTAGCCACATAACCTCACTTTGTTCACTTGTCACAGAAATCTATATAACACTTTCCCACAGAAATTTAGTTAATTAGCTGGCATGGAAATGATTATTAAATATTGAACTTGAAGTCTATCATTGTTCCTTGTCTCCCACTGGTGGTCTAACTGACCATCAAAGTTATCATAATGGCAATCAAAATGATAAATACAGATTTTTCTCAGAGGAGTAGTGGAGCTTTCCAGGAATATAAGAAGTTTTATTTATATGTTCAAAAGTGAAGTTTCTGGAATTCAAAAGTAGGACTTAAAATTGGTCCATGAAAATTTGAAAAAACAGAATAAATTTAATTTTAGAAAAATCAAGTAGTTTTTTAATGATTAAAAAGTTACATGCAAGACTGAATGTAGTTTCAAAATGTAGAATTTAAAATTTTAAGAGGTCAGTATAGTAGCAATTGAAAAAATGACCGAATACAAAGCATCCAGTGCCAACATGCAAAGTACACCTGAACAAACAAATACCTTCAATGTTTTGTAAACTGGCTAAAAAGTTTTTGCTCTAAATAAAAGATTAATTAATTCTTGTAATATGGGTGTGTTTGGAAAGAGCTCATATTATGTAACAAAAATAGAAGAGGAAAATATTTTCTTTTAAAATTTTTGTTATGTATAGTTTTATTGAGGAAAATAGTTTCAACTTCCTCTGTTTTTGAAATCAAAGTGAATAAGGTTGGATACATTCAGAAACTAAAGCACATGGTAATATATATATGTAAATATATATATAATTATATACATATGTTTCTCATAAAATTTACAACCATCAGTGTTGCTCATAAAATGCTCTACTAGGCATGACATAAAACCTTCGCTTCTATAATGACTAGGGGAAGCAGTGAAGTTTGGCTTTAGTCTGTTGTTCTGCCAAAACTGAGTCCACAGCTTCATCTTAAGCTAAATGTATATACTTCAGTATCATTTCTGTTAACCCAGAAATTGTGCTTGATCAGTGACAATGTGATTACAGTAGGTCACCATTTTACATAATCAGCAATTAAACCATGAAGAGTACAAAGAATGTTTTTCAGATTTTTGTTAATATCTGAATACTTAGTTTCATTATATAAAAATATTCAAGATATCCTTTATGGTGAAAAATCTATGCTTTAGGGGCACCTGGGTGGCTCAGTCAGTTAAGCGTCTGCCTTCAGCTCGGGTCATGATGGGATCAAGCCCCAGGGTCCTGGGATCAAGGCCAGCATCACATCTGGCTGCTTGCTCAGTGAGGAGCCTTCTTCTCCTTCTGCCTGCAGCTACCCTGGCTTGCGCTTGCTCGCTCTCTGTCTCTGTCAAATGAAAAAATAAAATCTTTTTTTAAAAAATCTATTCTTTATATATAGAAATTCTATCAATCAGTTGAGATATAATTGTGTAGCTTTTGTTGCTAGAACATGATAATTGATGAGCTTTTTAAAAAGTCTTCATCTTAAGTGAAACCATTTTTTTAATTTCAAAAAGTTGAAAGAGTAGTTAGGAAGACACTAAGGATATTAAGAGAATGATCTAGATAACCCTGAGAAGAATATTATGTTCTTTTTGAATCAACAGTGTTTATGAAAATTTAAATAATATAAAGCAGAATAGCAAAGCATAGATAAGATTATGATTCTATTTTTTTCAAATTATTTCTGCATTAGCATTCATATCATTAAAGCAGATAACATTAAAAATTCTATTAATATTTTTAGATATTCAATTTGCTTAGGTCATAAGTTTTTTAATATTCATATCTGTTTCTCCAGTGGCATCAGTAGAAGGAAGCATCTGTTTACTATACTAACATGTAGCAGAGTACCTGAAGGAGCAATCTAGAAACTGGCAGTACTGAAAAAAACATTGTTCCTGAATTATGTCAAATTACAGAAATTTGGACTTTGAAATGTAAATAAGTAATATTAATATTTATTTTATAAATGTTGGAAAAATTCGAATTTAATATTGTATCCCAGACATTCTATAATGATGACATTTGGCCCCAACCTTGACTTCAGCCAGATATTGATTTTAACAACCAGCCATTCAACATGGTCCAAATTCAGCCCCCAGATGAGGAAAAGATCCCTCTAACTTCCCAGTGAGCTCTCCAAAGAACAGCTGAGTAAAATCTAAGAGGGGCTTCTGAAACTTGAATGTGTGTGAGCATCTCCTGGAGATCTTGTGAAATGCAGAGTCTAATTCAGCCAGTCTAGGTTGGAAGCTAAGAGTCTGCATTTCTGACAAGTTTCTAGGGGATGCCAATGCTACTGTTTAGGCCCCACGCTTAGAGGAGCAAGTTCTTCTCAAAATCACTGCAGACAGGTAATACATATGTGTAGGTGAACACCTGCACGTTCTGAACCAGAAATCCTGGAAAATAATTCTGTCCACTCGACGAAAGTTTGTGCTGAGTTCTGTCTAGAAAAAGGGAAATCGAGGGAATTAAGTGTTAAAAAATAAGCTGAAGCATATTAAAAATTTTAAGAATTTATTTGGGCAAAAATTGTTCAAATCAGGCATGTCCAATCTAGGAGAGAGAAAGGAGCTCTGAGGACCTGTATGAAATGAATGACTTCTATAGGCAGAAGGTAGAAGGACAAAGGAAGTTATATTATGCAAAAAAGTGGGTTGATTATTGCAAAGTTATTTTCCTTTAGGGAATGGCGAGATCTATCAGGCAGACTATCTAACTAATGCTGATCAGGCTATTTCCTGATTGACTAGTTTAAGATTTCATTTCTGGGATATCTGAAACTGGAAAGAAGTCTCAGTTTGTTTACATGGCATTTAGCATAAGCAGCTCCATTTTGGGCCTATTGCTGTTGTTTTAACACAGGTCACCTCTTGAAAAACTTAAGAATGTTCTCCTATGTAGATATAAAGGAGAAGCATCAGGGAATCAGGCAATCCAGAGCCATGTTATATTAAAGACAAAAGTTTGGGAAATGACTAAAGTATCCTGAATTATATGATAGGTGTAAAACTTTAAGAAGGACTGTATACAGTTTCTATTTCTAGGTAATAAGAGCAGTTGATAGCAGTTCAAAAAACTGTAAATGAAAAACTGATTTTAAGGTCCTAAAAATAAAGTTAAAAGTAAGAATACACAGCATTAATTTAAATTTAAAGAAAAAAGATAAAGCAGGATAAAGTGCTAGCTACAAGAATAAAGCCACAAGATGGAACTTTATAAATACTCTATATTGAAGAAAAGATAATTGAGAAAAAATAGATCTAATATGCCAAGAGAGGCATAAAATTTATTATAACTAGAAAATGGCTAAGATATTGAAAAGCATTTCATATCAATCTTTAGGTAGAAAAACTGAAATTAAATCTCTATGTTTAGAAAGTACTGAAAAACTAGCAAAAAAAAAGCTATAAAGTCAGACAGTGAAATATTTTAAAATTTTGAGAACACATAAATCACCCAGCTATCACATATTACCAGGAGGATGACATGTAATCTAAAAGAGAGGAAAATTTAATAATGTTGCCATGGGACTAAATTTTTATTGTTATAATCATTATTTAATATGTCTGAGCATCAACAATATATTAGGACTGTACTTAGGTAGAAATAGCTGCTTCTGTATGAATTTATGATTCATTCAAGCTGAAAGACAAAACACAAGAGGAGAATAAAATACATTCAGGGGAAGATCCAGAAATCATTTTTCCTAAAAAATATTAGAATATACTACATAAGGATAATATTGTTTTATTAGTCCTTAGAAAAGATTATAACAAATTAAGGCTATGTTTGCAGAAAAGCTGAACTGAAAATATGCTAATAAAACAACAATTTCTTTCCTACTTAGTCTAGACCTGAAATATTTTCTTACTATTGAGTAACCCATGATAACATAACAGGGGGAAACCATCCATTATTAACACAGAGGAGTAAGTAAAGCACTTTGGAAGCGAGCTACCTTTCAGATCACCAGCGCTCTATTGGCTTAATTGCACCCCATTGTACTAAGTGGTACTTTAATGGGAGGGAGGATGTAATGCAACTACAAGGCACTTGACACAACAGGGAATATTTACTCATCTGAGAGGACACTTACAGATACTGCACTGATAACAATTGTCTAGTACCACTTCACACAAACACCTCTACTTTTCTATGTATAAATTCATTTTTAAATTTGTCATTGGAAGAAAGGGTGATTTTTGCACACTTCAAAATGTTCAGAAAGCAAAAGAGTATTTTAAAATAAAATTAAACTTTAAACTAAAAGAGTTCTTCAAACTGCTTGAAAGTTAACAACAGCATCATCTGTAGGCACTGTAGTGTCCAATATGAAACACTGTGCATGTGTATATGAGTGTGTGCATTTTGACATGGGGTGGGAGAAGCAATATATGTCTCTATGGGAATTTATATACATTGTGAGTAGTAGACATGCATGAAAAAATGCCTTGTCCCTGTCCCTAGGTCATCAAAAACAGGATTCACTTTGAAGTTCTAACCTCTTCTGACCACAATAAATAACTCTTGACTCAGATTCACTCTGCCAGGGACCCATTGGAGCCCTGTTCTGCTTAGAGGACATGGCCCCATTAAACATAAGGTGGGTTATCTCTGGCTGCGCTGCCTGAAAAGTCTTTAGCATCACTATTCAAGGCAGCAACAAATATCCTTTGATGTAGCTATCTCCCTTCTAGGAATTTATCTTTAAAAATCATTGTGGATATATGTAGAGCAAAGGTATACACTTGAGAATGTGTTTCAAAGTATTGTTTATATTAGCAAAAATGTAGAAACAAACATGCATGTGCCACAGTAGAGGACCAATGCAATATGCTATCTTCTTACAGTTAAATACTAAATAGTCATTATAAATAATGATGTAGAAAAACATTTATTGACATTGATAAGCATCTGCTAGATTAAGTGGGTAAAACAAATTATCAATTAATTTGCTATTATTCCATTTTGGTTATCTGCATATATAAATGTGCAAAATAAATTACAAAAAAAAGAATGAAACATGCAGCCTGGTTAAAACGTCATAATCTATCTGGAAATGGTAAAATCAGAGATGATCTTTATTCATTGTGTTTTCCCTTGTTTTTCATATTATATAAAAGAAACACATGTAATTCACCAAAATATTATATGTATCTTAACAGTTGGCATCATAATTCTTCCTAGGCAGGGAATGTTTTTGAGAAAATACTTTCATGAACCAACTGAAGCAGAGGGTGGAAGCTGGAAGCACGGGAAACAATGTCTGCAGTATGCAACACAAGAAAGACAAATGTAGGTCACAAGGAGATGGCTTTGGTTTGTTCTTGAAAGGAAGGAGGGGAGAACAGAGAAGATGAAAGATCAACCAGTGGGATGATATGTGGAGGCGGAGACAGTGCCAGATATCAGCCAATGGAAACCCGCCTCAGAATGGCTAAAGAATATTTTAAGAATAGAATGACTAGTGTTCAATTTAATGTTTTAACATTTGTTGCATGTGTTCCTTAATATACTTCCCAAAATCTTCAGTAAAGTCCAACATGCCCATGAATGTTATGTGCAAGAGCCAGTTTCTTATAGTCTGATAGTTTCACAGTCAGAAACTGTGAGAACCCAAGCCTGAGAAATTCACAAACATCTTGGAGAGGGCTGTACAATTCCACAGGAGATGGAAATGGGATGGAGTGGGGGTGAATTAATTTTACTGGTTGCTATTGGCCTTCACCCCAGTGGATCCAGAAGGCAGAGCATCAAAACAAAAGGAAGTATTCTCAAGCCTTAAGATCTGATGGAATTCACCTTGCTAGGTTTTAGACTTGCTTGGCAGGCACCTGTCATCCTTTCCTTCTTTCTTATTTCTCCCTTTTGGAATGGAAATGTTTATCCTATGCCTATCTCACTATTGTATTTTAAGTGTATAACTTGTCTGGTTTTACAGATTCACAGCTGGAGAAGAATTTGGGCTCAAGATGAATCATATACCTCAAGTTTCATTCATATCTAATTTAGGTGATATTTAGATGTGACTCTGGATTTTAGATTTCTGGAGTTGATGCTGGAATGATCCTTAAGATTCAGGGGGATGTTGGGATGAAATGAATATTTTTTTGCATGTGATAAGGACATGAATTTTGGAGGACCAGAGGTAGAATGCTGTGAATTGAACTGTGCCCCCCTTCCCACCAAATTCATATGTTGAAGCCCTAACCCTCATTGGTATATTTGGAGATGGGGCCTTTGGGAGATAATTAAGTTTAGATGAGGTCATGGGGGGGAATCCTCATATTGTGATTAATGCCCTATAAAAAGAGATACCAGAGAGTTTGCATTTCTCTCTCTCTCTCAGTCATATGAGGATATAGAAGATGGCAGCGAACTGTATGCCAAGAAGAGAGCCTTCATGGAGGAACTGAATGGGCCCACACCTTGATCTTGGACTTCCCAGCCTCCAGAACTATCAGAAATAAATGTCTGTTGTTTAAACACCCAGTCTATGGTATTAAGGGGCCAGAGTATAATAACTGAAGCTGACACCTGGGTCACAATTTTAAACCAAATAAAACTCTAAAAATGCAAGTTCAATCGTTAGCCTGATTTATGCCACTTGCCCTTCCAAGATAAATTCCAACTGTTGCTACTGAACTCAGCCTAACATTTTGCCCTCTTTTTACGTTTCTTAGTTTCTCCACATCCTGTTGACTTGTTATTTCAACCCAGCCCCCCACTTTTTCTTAAATGCCTGGCTACTGGTTTATTGCCAGCCAATATTCAAAAGTGATGTAATCCTGGTTCAGATTTCTGTGTTTCCATCTTCAATGTACTTTAAAAAACTTTTTTTAGTCCTTAAGACTAGTTTTCTTTTCTTTCTTTATTTTTTTAAAAGATTTTATTTATTTATTTTACAGAGAGAGACACAGCGAGAGAGGGAACACAAGCGGGGGATGGGGGGGGAGAAGCAGGCTTCCCACGGAGCAGGGAGCCCAATGTGGGGCTCGATCCCAGGACCCTGGCTGGGATCATGACCTGAGCCGAAGACAGATGCTTAACGACTGAGCCACCCAGGTGCCCCAAGACTATTTTCCTTTTAAAGATTAATCCTTAATCTGTAGGCCATTAGTCCATCTGTAGGCACAGAGAGAACCCTTGGCTTCTTGCTCTGATTTTCTAACCTACATTTTCTCATCTAGAAAACTGGATTCTGTTGACATACTCATTAGAATGTCAAAGTGTGAGGGGTTTTTTGTTGTTGTTGTTGTTTTATTTCAGCAGGAAATTTTGGCTTTGTGCCACCTAGCCCAGTAGTTGGTATGGTGTTCCTCACATCTAAATCAATAAGATTTGGAAGAAAGTACTCATATTACTACAGGTTCAAACTAAAGTAGATGCACAGGAGTAAAGGCAAAGACTGGGGGGAGGGGATGTATGCTAAAAAGAGTTCTAGTGGATGGGAATTTCAAACAGTGCAGAAAAAATAAGAAATCAACCCTGATATCACAGAAGGAGCTCCACAAGGTCAGTGGTCATAAATGTCACATTACTGATAACTCTCCTAGTATTACTACAGTATTTGACATCAAATAGGAACCCAGTAAGTATTTGTAGAATGAACAAACGATGAAGTGATGGCTACATCTCTACACCTGACTACTGAGGCCACTCTCCAAGAAGTTACATTAAAGAACATAATGTCTTTATTAGTAGTGGATATTATAATCCGATTTAATAATCCAACTTGATTCCGATAATTTATCTTCAATTTTGAGAACTCTAACTTAGTCTCCAAGGGTCCTATATTCCCTAATTACCAGTGAGCTAGTCCTAGGTACAGCTGTAAAAGACAAGGCATAATTCTTTGGCTTCAAGTTTTCTGATGTCTTTTCCATTCAAGACCCACTCCAGATTCCTTAAACCCAGACACTTACCTCTCATCTCAGGCCAGATCCCCTTATGCTGATGGTACTCTAGCAAACACACCTTACAATTCTTTCTTTTTTCTTTTTCTCTTACCTGGGCTAGATTCTCAGAAACTTTCCAAGTGACACTTAACATTATCTTACTTGTAAAATATAAGTAACCAACCATGTTCATGTAAGAAGTAAGGAAGGATTCTCCCCACTGCCTCACTAATTCCTTCTAGTTTAACAATGTGCTTTTTGGAGACCGTAGGCTTCTTTTCCCCTCTCCCTGCTATACAGTGCCACTGAGTACCTCGAATGCTGGAATCAAGTATGGCGAGAGAGGAGGGTGGTAACAAGATTGTCTTAAAGGAGAGTTTTATCTCCCCTCAAATTTTATAATAAATCATTGAGATATATCTTCAAAAATGTCAATTTCAAGATTCATATTATTTTTTTACCAATTAGATTTTTGTAGCATATTCTTTAATGGGTGGGGGAAGAGGGGAGTTATAGATTTTAATCAAAAGAGAATTCATTTTGGAGCACCCAGGTGGCTCAGTTGGTTAAGCATCTGCCTTCAGCTCAGGTCATGATTCCAGGGTCCTGGGATGTGCCTTACAGTAGGCTGCCTGCTCAGCAAGGAGTCTGCTTCTCCCCCTCCTTCTGCCTCTGACTCTACCCCCCCACCCCACTCGTGCTCTCTCTCTAAATAAATAAATAAATAAATAAATAAATAAAATCTTTAAAAAAGAGAGAGAGAAGTCACTTTAATCTTGACTGTTCTACTCACTCAATTACTGTTTCTGAATTTAAATTTATTTACTATAAAATGGAGATATTACAGATGATTGCTAGATCAACAGATAGAACCTATAAGTGTTTAGTTCAGGCCATGTTCCTAAAGTAACTCAATGTAGACATGAATAGTTATAGCTATATAATGATAGAGATTTATCCAAAGCCTATCCCTGTGGAGTATGTGAAGCTTGATGAAGACCCCTTTTAGTCCTGAATCTTGGCTGCTGACAAAAAGTGAAGAGTTCTTGTGAGTAACTAAACAATGTTTGGCTGTTCCACTCTATTACTGTGCTTTCTTAATAGATTAAAATTTCAGACACGTTTTATCTTCAAAGTAAAACTCTGCATTAAAACATACTCCTGTAATTACACACTCTAACACAAGTATACAACAACAGAAACACAACTAAACAAGACTTGTAACAGATGGAGACATTGGGCAAAATTGAGGGATGCTGTGCTCCGTGAGCTTCCATTCTAATTGGGTTACCAATAAGTAGTCAATTCCAGGGGCGCCTGGGTGGCTCAGTCGGTTAAGCGTTTGCCTTCGGCTCAGGTCATGATCCCAGGGTCCTGGGATCGAGCCCCACATCGGGCTCCCTGCTCAGCGGGGAGCCTGCTTCTCCCTCTGCCTCTGCCTGCCTGCCTGCCTACTTGTGCTCTCTCTCTCTCTCTCTGTCAAATAAATAAATAAAATCTTAAAAAAAAAAATAAGTAGTCAATTCCAGTAAGACAGTTGTTCTGGTCAAGATTTATAAGGAAAAAATAAAACATTTTTGGAAATACAGAATTAAGGATAAAAATAATTTAATAAGAATTTCAGCAAAAGTACCATATGTGGTTGCAAGATAATACTTTGCTAAGTTCCTCTGAGTGAAAATGGTTTCTCCACAGCCTACTCCAATAAGAAGCCATGCTCAAGTAATAAATGGTAGCCACTAATTTCCTTACAAATCTGACTTGTTGACTGAGTTGGGGACACAAGTCAGCTAGAGCTGATTTGCTAGAGAAGAGGAAGTGCAAAATACTGCTGTAAGTGATCTTCTTTCTAGATTTCTCCCTGTGGGATGCATTTCTTTAGCATCTTCTTTAGCATTTCTTATGAACAAATGTTGAACAATCATTTAAATAAGATTGGTTTCACTAAGTCCTCTGGGTGCCCATTTGTCTCAGTTCAGCCTTTCCCTACCATTACATGTTGACCCACGCATGAAGGAAGTCTGGTGGCCAGAACTAGCTATGAAGCAACAAATTACTTGATGCATTTAGTGATGATTGGACCTTCTTTATCTATGGGTGACATCTGTCATATTAAAGAAAAAAAAAAGCCTTGGTCTCTGCTCTAAATTAGTCCCTTTAAAACTAAAAAGAAAGCTCCCCCCACCATTCACCCTAAAAATATGTTTCTGAAATGCAGTTTTCTGCCCACTATGATATCTAGAATTTTTGTTTCACAAAAATAAGGTTGTATTGAATGATGATGCTGTATATAGGCAACTAGCCACCAGATCTACAAGTCTAATTTATGAGTACTGCGTTTTGTATCTCTTCCAACTTCCGGTTTTCTAAAAATCTTGTCAAAGTGGCTGTTAACTTAGTATTGTTTTCTTTGTGTTTCCTAAAACATAACCAGAACATACCATTTGCTTTTGCCTTTTAAATAAATCCATAATACCATACTTTCTTCCATTGCATTCCTAAATAGTAAGAAAACCCAGCATCTCATGAGAAATGACTCTAACACAATTGCTACTCTGCTTTTATCCAGTCTAATCTTATCTCCCTATTTGATTTCTACTTAAGAGGTCTTGCCAGGCAGAGTGGCCATTCAGAAAGTGTTTGTGTAATTACTCCTGGATGAATTGTTCTTGCCAAATGTCTAGGAAATGTTCCTCAAATGCTCTTCTCCAACATATGTAAATAATATATATATTTATCCAAGACCTTTAGATACAAGTATGTTTTTGTTAAGAACTGTCTAGCGAGAGATTATAATTTGTTGGCTGGATAAATAGGAGTTAACTAGTTAAGAGGTCCTCAGAAATTCAAATGTTCCATCGGAGACAGAGATGTAGAGCCTGGTTTTTATTATAGCTTCAACCAAGAAGAAAAGTCAAAGATAAAAATTGATTTTGATGAATGCTACCCACAGCATTACAAAAGTGGATAGCAGAAGCCATGAGATTTTATTACTGAATCAGCTAGGAAGTCAGATGTTATAGGTAAAGAGTCACCATTTATTGAATAATCAATTTATTCATTCAACAAACGATCAAGTGGCAGTCCTTATGATAGGTTCTAGAATGACAAGAATAATTAACAAACTGTCTCATCCTCAAGGGCTTATAACTTAGTAGTGAAACAATGACATAAAAATAATGTGTTAAAAATGCGTTTTAAGTGTGACAATTGAAGTATCTATGCAGGATTCACTGGGAGCATCCTTTCATTCTATCAGTGGTAGAGGTGAGAGTTTGTCAGTTAAGGCTTAATGGGGGAAGTGGGGCTTGAGTTAGAGATTGCCATTCTGACAAGGGAAGAGCATGAGTGAAAGCAAAGGAAGAAGGGAAGGATGGCAAATGAATTGCTTGAATTGGAAGAATATATGGTATGAGACTGGCACCAGCAGAGGTGATATTGGAAAGCAGTATTTACTTTTTCATTCAATAACAGTTGAATACCTATCATATGTCCTAGGGAAATATTTGTACTTGTCCTCACTGACTTGTAGTTTAGGAGCAGGATTTATATATATATAATTTATAAATATAAATATTATTTGTAGAATATACTTTATAATTATATATTATAATACTTTAAATTGGGCTAACCACAATATAAAGATATACATGATACATCATGGGTGTATACATACATATATACAGTGCATCCTTTATAGTCAGAGAAGACTTCCTGGAGATCAATTCAGAAAACTTCTGAATACAGAGTCTTAAAAGAAGAGGAAAAATAAGTAAGGGAAACAACAGGAAAAGCATCTCATAAAGATGGAGAAGCATGAATACAGGGGAAACTCTGACCAGAAACAGTGTGGCAAATGCAAATGATGGGTGATATGAGGATAGAAAGAGAAATAGAGATGGATGACAGGCTGACTTTTATGGCTAAGGTATCTGGGCTTTATCCTGTAGGAAATGGGGGGCCTTTGAAGAATTCTTACAGATATTATATAGATATTCTACAAATATTCTTACAGATATATAACTTCATTGGATAGTTAATCTGTTAATTAATCTCAGTTGCTTGCCTCACAGTGATTATCATTTAAAATCCTCCAATAGAAAAGCATCTCTGTGTTTTCCAAAGTAGATAGGAAGAGAAGAGTGAGGGAGATTGCTTTACAGTCTGCAATTAGGCTTGAGAAGGAGGGAAGGAAGGAAGGAAGGAAGGAAGGAAGGAAGGAAGGAAGGAAGGA